>NC_133331.1:15808981-16108981 GCF_042186555.1 Aquarana catesbeiana
GCTGCAAAGGGTGGGCCAACTCAATATTGAACTAGAGTTGCCACCTCATCCCTTTAAACCCGAACACCTTTGAATTACACGGGTTCTGAGGCTGATTAAATGCAGATAAGGCACCAAGTGAGTTTATTACCACCTTAATCAGCCACAGAACCTGTGTAATTAATATGTGTTCGGGTTTAAAGGGATGAGGTGGCAACCATATATTGAACCCTACGGACTAAGACTGAGATGCCATTAAAGTTCATGTGCGTGTAAAGGCAGGCGTCCCAACACTTTTGACAATATAGTGTATGTGTGAGCCGTGACATAACCCGTATCACCTCATTACATTGTAGAGTTTGTGATGGAATGTCAGATGTGGTAAACCAGAAGAGGGTATGAGGATTACCTTGAACCCTACGGACTAAGACTGGGATTCCATTAATGTTCATGTGCGTGTAAAGGCAGGCGTCCCAATACTTTTCACAATATAGTATACCTATTGTTCACGTGTCATATTTTAATATATTTTATATACTCATTGAGCAGTGCACTAGTTAGTTTGTATAATGAAAAATCGTAAACAATGTTATCTAACCTCTCCATCTCTCATGGAGATGAACAAAGGCGGACATATGTTTGTAGTCCAGCCCGGGTGGTTACCATCACTCCTTACACAGATACAGTGGAGGAGAAGCAATGCTATCCAGGGACAGGACTTGTGTTATTTAGAGGATCACCAAGTGAAAATAAAAAGGGGAATAAAGCCTGAAATAAAAAAAAGGAAAACAAACGCAGCCATGTTATCTAAGGACTGGTATACATTACATTTCCGTTTTTTTGGGTTCAGGTACCACCAGCCAGAAGGCAACATTGTTTTTAAGTATGAAAACCTGTGCAATACCATTCAGTGAATGGACTCCTTTCTACAACAAAGGCAACCACACAACCACCATAAACAAGACCAAGGATAAATCCAAGGGAAAAACCAAGCTTAAAATTACCACCCAACCACCCCCCCATATTCCGTATACAACATCGTACATAAGACCCGTCTGTGCAGGCCCGCCCATAGGATTCCAAACATTCTTATCCTGGTGGAAGTATATTTATTTTTGGAATTCCTTTTAAAATATGGATTACACTTTAATTGAAAAGTCATACCAAGTGGGTTAAACTCCGTCACCTTTTGTTCCACTTTTCTGCAGAATTTTACCTCCCGTTCTCATTTTACTGCATATATTAAAAAGACGACCTTTTCTACTTCTACTAACAAAAGCACAATTCTACAGATACTTTGGCTTTACTGAAAAATATTAAAAAATGATTAAACTCACGGGATAAATAGGAGTCGCTCTTCTGGGATCTCTCAAGCTGGGTTCTTGCAAATCGCTTTCTAACGTTTTCCTTTGGCGTTTTCATGCAGCATCATGGCGGTTCAAGATCAACTCTGAAGAAGCAAATCGAATTTGAGGCAAGGTCAGAGCTTTCCAGCAGAGGGCAGATATAGAAATCACTTTTACTTTTTAAAAAGACAAGTTTATATTTATATGAGAAAAAAAAAAATGATATTGCTTCCCACCCCCACCCATCAAATTGCAATATGGAACTAGAGGCCTCAGATGAATAGGACCTCTCCCTGCCATGGCTTGGCAGGGTCTAGGTTCCTCCAAACACTCGAGAAAATGTTTGCATGTGTTGGACCAGACCATAGAGAACAATTCCCCGAGTACAGTGAGGGAAAAAAGTATTAGACCCCCCTGCTGATTTTGTACATTTGCCCACTGACAAAGAAATGATCAGTCGATCATTTTAATGGTCGGTTTATTTTACCAGTGAGAGACAGAATAACAAAAATATCCAGAAAAACGAATTTCAAAAAAGTTATGCATTGATTTGCATTTTAATGAGTGAAATAAGTAGTTGACCCCTTTGCAAAACATGACTTAGTACTTGGTGGCAAAACCACAGAGGTCAGACGTTTCTTGTAGTTGGCCGCCAGCTTTGCACACATCTCAGGAGGGATTTCGTCCAACTCCTCTTTGCAGATCCTCTCCAAGTCATTAAGATTTTGAGGCTGACGTTTGGGAACTCGAACCTTCAGCTCCCTCCACTACAGGATTAGGGTCTGGAGAGTGGCTAGGCCACTCTAGGACCTTAATGTGCTTCTTCTTGAGCCACTCTTTTGTTGCCTTGGTCGTGTGTTTTAAGTCATTGTCATGCTGGAATACCCATCCACGACCCATTTTCAATGCCCTGGCTGAGGGAAGGAGGTTCTCACCCAAAGTTTGACGGTACATGGGCACATCCATCATCCCTTTTATGCGGTGAAGTTGTCAATTAGTCAGCAGAAACCCCCCCCCCCCAAAGCATATTGTCTCCACCTCCATGTTTGACGGTGGGGGATGGTGTTCTTGGGGTCATAGGCAGGACAAATGGTGAGTTAAGTTGATGCCAAAGTGCTTGATTTTGGTCTCATCTGACCACAACACTTTCACCCAGTTCTCCTCTGAATCATTCAGATGTTCATTAGCAAACTTCAGACCGGCCTGTATATGTGCTTGGATTTCAGTCCCTCACGGCATAGTGTGTTACCAATTGTTTTCTTAGTGACTATGGTCCCAGCTGCCTTGAGATCATTGACAAGAATCTCCTGTGTAGTTCTGGGCTGATTCCTCACCGTTCTCATGATCAGTGAAACTCCACGAGGTGAGATCTTGCATGGAGACCCAGACCGAGGGAGATTGACAGTTATTTTGTGTTTCTTCCATTTGTGAATAATCGCACCAACTGTTGTCACCCTCTCACCAAGCTGCTTGGCGATGGTCTTGTAGCCCATTCCAGCCTTGTGTAGGTCTACAATCTTGTCCCTGACATCCTTGGACAGCTCTTTGGTCTTGGCCATAGTGGAGAGATTGGAATCTGATTGCTTTTATGGACAGGTGTATTTCATAAAGGTAACAAGCTGAGATAAGGAGCACTCCCTTTAAGAGAGTGCTCCTAATCTCAGCTTGTTACCTGTATAACAGACACCTGGGGAGCCAGAAATCTTGCTGATTGATAGGGGGATCAAATACTTATTTCACTCATTAAAATGCTAATCAATTTATAACTTTTTTGAAATGCGTTTTTCCTGGATATTTTTGTTCTTATTCTGTTTCTCACTGTTAAAATAAACCTACCAATAAAATTATAGACTAATCATTTGTCAATGGGTAAAGGTATAAAATCAGCAAGGGATCAAATACTTTTTTCCCCTCACTGTATGTTCAGCAAGATTGTTTCTCTATGGCTGGAGCAAGCTAACTGCAACTTCAGAGAGCAGAAACCTTCATTGAGTGTAGGAACACTCTCTGCCCATCCCAAATGCCATACTGCGATGGTGGAACAATTAAAAAAACCCAGCCTTTGCCCCACTGGCTGTTAGGTGAGGGTGATGGCATGGTGTGTATGCACTATGTATGAAAAATACGGTATTTGTATAGAAAGTTTGGGAGGCTACTGAACTGCATCCACATTTTAGTTTACTTTCTATTGACAATGTGGCATCTTCAAAACAGATAAATAAGCAGTAGTTATTAAAAATCAGGCACCTAGATGGGTCTACATACAAGCTTCCATACATTATAAAGTGCTCCAAGAGGCCAAAACACAAGGCGTTCTACTATGCAAAACTCTAGATGTTGGAGCTTAGTCCTCCTTCCAGTAACAGCTCTTAACTGGCCATCATAATTACGGGCAAACAGTAAGGCAGAAGACCTGATCTCTTGACACCAGTAACTAGTTTAACAAATATAAGGCAGAAGACCTGAGCTTCTCACTTTAGTAGCTGGTTGGACACACAGTAAAGCAGAAGCCCTCAGAACCTCACACCGGTAGCTGATTAGGCAGGATCCTGAGGTCTTCCTACCAGTAGCTGGGTTGGGCAGAAAGGAAGGCAGAAGACCTTAGCTTCTGAAGCCAGTAGCTGGTTGGATAAACAAGGTAGATGACCAGTGGTCTTCATGCCAGTTGCTGTGTTGGATAGACAGTAGGCAGAGCACCAGAGCTCTTTACACTAGTAATTGGTTGGACACACAGTAAGGCAGAAGACCTGAGCTCTTCACGTCAATAGCTGATTGGACAAATAAGACAGAAGACCTGAGCTCCTCACACTAGTAGCTGGTTGGGCAAAGAGTAAGAAGACCTAAGCTCTTGATGCCAACAGCTGGTTGGACAAATAAGGCAGAAGACCTGAGCTCCTCACACTAGTAGCTGGTTGGGCAAAGAGCAAGAAGACCTGAGCAGTTGATGCCAATAGATGGTTGGGCAAACAAGGCAGAAGACCTGAGCTCCTCACTCTAGCAGCTGGTTGGACAAAGAATAAGAAGACCTAAGCTCTTGATGCCAACAGCTGGTTGGACAAATAAGGCAGAAGACCTGAGCTTCTTGCACTAGTAGCTGGTTGGACAAAGGGCAAGAAGACCTGAGCTGTTGATGACAATAGCTGGTGTGACAAAGTAAGAAGACCTAAGCTCTTGACGCCAATAGCTGGTTGGACAAATAGGGCAGAAGACCTGAGCTCCTCACACCAGTAGCTGGTTGGACAAATAAGGCAGAAGACCTGAGCTCCTTACACTAGTAACTGGATGGGCAAACCATAAGGCCGAAGATCTAAGCACTTCACACCAGTAGCTTATTGCAATTTACTTAACAAAGTACTATGGTTTCCAGGGTGCTCTACAAGAGCATGTAATCTCACATGTAGTTGCCTACTTCCATTAGCCGATACAAATGTAGTCATTTTATAAGAACAGGGACAATGACAGAATGAAGTCTGGACAGAAGAGCTCCTAGTGGGTTTGTGGCAGCTTGTGTCATTATGAATGTAAAATAAAGTACCCAACAAATCAATGGTCAATGGAGCGCGCTACAGTTTGCCTGGCAGTCTCTATGTACAGCCAAGTTCCACAATCTCTAGGAAACCCGGCATGTTTTTTTTTTTTTTTTAATAGTCACTCCGATTTTAAAATAGGAATTGCTTCACTGAGCAAAACTTCCCTCTTGTGTTGATGTCACGTAGAACAGATGTGAAAAAGGGAACTAGGAGAAAATTTAATACGCCAAGGCAGCAGTTTTGACTGCCGTGCAGAAGATTACAGAGACGCAATATAAAGGCAGGCACCTGATTAAAAAGCGCCAGCGAGTCCCTTATCAAACATTTGCTCTGAAAAGCAATAAGTAACACATAAAATAATGTCATTTCTCCAAATCTGGAAGCACTTAGCAGGGAAGTGTCACCATCATTTTTATTAAATGCCATGTAAAGGTATAATTTCATTTTCTGTGGCTTTTTTTCTATGGCTCCGATACAAAGCAGACTGGAGAGCGGAATGAGTCTAATGGCATCAAACAGACATTGAATTTAAGTAGAGATGACGGCCTCTTTGAAGGCTTGTGATCACATCATCAGGATTAAAGTGGGCCTGTCATCTGCACACATTGCAGGTATCAGCTTCAGGCTGTCGATCCAATATCGTTTCTGAGAATCCAAAATTTCGCGATTTAGTGCTTTAGGCAATTATGCATCAAAAAAGTTGTAAACTTTTTTTTTTTTTAATGCAGCCCACCACAATGCATGTCCATCAGCAAAGTGCATTGGGCGTCATTCAGAATAAGGTGACTTTTTTCTTATCGGAGTTTAATCCCCTGACCTGCTGGTGAGCTCCTATTGATTTGTATGGGGAGAGAAGAACAAAAAACGTAGCTGGTCACCATACTGGTCCAGCCATGTGATGGGCAGTCTCATTGACCAATAGGAAGAATCTGGTTTCTGGGCTCCCAGAACACTTTATTCGAAATCTTGAGCTGTGGGGACCTTTAGAGCCCACCTACTACAAACAAACTACCAGGTCTAATAATGGCAAGAGCCCTGGAGCCCGCACAACAGCCCTGGAGCCGCACAAGAGCCCTGGACCCCGCACAAGAGCCCTGGACCCCGCACAAGAGCCCTGGACCCCGCACAAGAGCCCTGGACCCCGTACAAGAGCCCTGGAGCCCGTACAAGAGCCCTGGAGCCCGTACAAGAGCCCTGGAGCCCGTACAAGTACACAATAAGGTAATCCTCATACCCTCTTCTGGTTTACTACATCTTACATTCCATCACAAACTCTACAATGTAATGAGGTGATACGGGTTATGTCCAGGCTCACACATACACTATATTTCAAAAGTATTGTGACGCCTGCCTCTGCACACATGAACTTTAATGGCATCCCAATCTTTGTCCGTAGGGTTCAATTATGAGTTGGCCCACCCCTTGCAGCTATAACAGCTTCAACTCTTCTGGGAAGGCCGTCCACAAGGTTTAGGAGTGTGTCTATGGGAATGTTTGACCATTCTTCCAGAAGAGCATTTGTGAGGTCAGGCACTGATGTTTGATAAGAAGGCCTGGCTCACAGTCTCCGCTCTAATTCTCCCCAAAGGTGTTCGATCGGGTTGAGGTCAGTGCAGGCCAGTCAAGTTCCTCCACCCCAAACTCGCTTATCCATGTCTTTATGGACCTTGCTTTGTGCACTGGTGCGCAGTCATGTTGGAACAGGAAGGGGTCATCCCCAAACTGTTCCCACAAAGTTGGGAGCATGAAATTGTCCAAAATGTCTTGGTATGCTGACGCATTAGGAGGTTCCTTCACTGGAACTAAGGGGCCAAGCCCAACCCCTGAAAAACAACCCCACACCAAAATCCTCTGCCCACCCAATGATTTGGACCAGTGCATAAAGCAAGGTTAATAAAGTCATGGATGAGCGAGGTCGGGGTGAAGGAACTTGACTGGCCTGCACAGAGTCCTGACCTCAACCTGATAGAACACCTTTGGGATGAATTCAGCCAGGCTGTCTCGTCCAACATCAGTGCCTGACCTCACAAATGCTCTTCTGGAAGAATGGTCAAACATTCCCATAGACACACTCCTAAACCTTGTGGACGGCCTTCCCAGAAGAGTTGAAGCTGTTATAGCTGCAAAGGGTGGGCCAACTCAGTATTGAACCCTACGGACTAAGACTGGGATGTCATTAAAGTTCATGTGCGTGTAAAGGCAGGCGTCCTAATACTTGACAATATAGTGTATATTAGAGCTGCACGATTCTGGCCAAAATGAGAATCACGATTTTTTTGCTTAGAATAAAAAGATCACGATTCTCGCAACGTAAAATCTTTCACATTATACAAAAAAAAATGGGCTAACTTTACTGTTTTTTTTGTTTTGTTTTTTTTTTTAATTCATTCAACCACTTAAAGACCAGCCTCGTTTTGGATTTTAGGTGTTTACATGTTTAAAAAGTTTTTTTTTGCTAGAAAATTACTATATTATAATGTTTGGGGGTTCTAACACCCTAGAGAATAAAATGGCGGTCGTTGCAATACTTTTTTTTGCACCGTATTTGCGCAGCGGTCTTATAAGCGCACTTTTTTTGGAAAAAATTCACTTTTTTTGAATAAAAAAAATAAGACAATAAAGTTAGCCCAATTTTTTTTTATATTGTGAAATATAATGTTACGCCAAGTAAATTGATACCCAACAGGTCACGCTTCAAAATTGCGCCCGCTCGTGGAATGGCGTCAAACTTTTACCCTCAAAAATCTCCATAGGCGACATTTAAAAAATTCTACAGGTTGCATGTTTTGTGTTACAGAGAAGGTCTAGGGCTAGAATTATTCCTCTCGCTATACCGGTCGTGGCGATACCTCACATGTGTGGTTTGACCACCATTTTCATATGCGGGCACTGCTCACGTATGCGTTCGCTTCTGCGCGCAAGCTCGTCGGGACGGGGGGGGGTTTTAAAAAAATGTTTTATTTTTATTATTTATTTTACATGATTTTATTTATTTTTACACTGTTAAAAAAAAAAAATTGTGTCACTTTTATTCCTATTACAAGGAATGTCAACATCCCTTGTAATATTGGGCGGCACAGTGGTGTAGTGGGTAGCACTCTCGCCTAGCAGTAAGAAGGGTCACTGGTTCGAATCAACCACGACACTACCTGCTTGGAGTTTGCATGTTCTCCCTGTGCCTGCGTGGGTTTCCTCCGGGTACTCCGGTTTCCTCCCACACTCCAAAGACATGCTGGTAGGTTAATTGGATCCTGTCTAAATTGTCCCTAGTATGTATGAATGTGAGTTAGGGACCTTAGATTGTAAGCTCCTTGAGGGTAGGGATGATGTGAATGTTCAATGTATATGTAAAGCGCTGCGTAAATTGATGGCGCTATATAAGTACCTGAAATAAATAAATAAATAAATAAATAATAGAAAAAAGCATGACAGGTCCTCTTAAATATGAGATCTGGGGTCAAAAAGATCTCATATTTACACTAAAATAAAAAAAAAAAAAAAAAAAGAGTAATTAAAAAAAATTACATTGAAAAAAATGTGCCTTTAAGACGTATGGGCGGAAGTGACGTTTTGACGTCGCTTCCGCCCAGCAGTGTCATGGAGACGAGTGGGCGCCATCTTAGCCTCATTCGTCTCCAGGCACAGCAAGGAGAAGGACGCGATTGCCTCCGCCGCTGACCGGAGCCGTCGGCACCGGATCGCGGCGGGGGGGCCCTCTCCCGCCGCCGATAAAAGTGAATCCGCCACAGAGACCACTTCTATCTTAAAGCCGACCGCCGCACGAAAACGGTGATACCGGGGTTATGGCAGCTAGCTGCTGCCATAACAACGATATCCTCCGCCAAAATTTGGACGTACATCGGCGTGCGTCGGTCGGCAAGTGGTTAAAGTCATTTTTTCCAAAAAAAAATGCATTTGAAAGACCGCTGCGCAAATACAATGTGACCTAAAATATTGCAACAACCACCATTTTATTCTCTAGGGCAGTGATGGCAAACCTTGATGTTTTGGAACTACAATTCCCATGATGCTCATGCACTCTGCAGTGTAGTGGAGCATCATGGGAAATGTAGTTCCAAAACATCTGGGGTGCCAAGGTTCGCCATCACTGCTCTAGGGTGTCTACTAAAAAATAATATATATTATATATATATATATATATATATATATATATATATATATATATATATATATATATATATATATATATATATATATATATATATATATATATATTATATATATATATATAATGTTTGGGGGTTCTAGGTAATTTTCTAGCAAAAAAAAAGATTTTAACTTGAAACCAACAAATGTCAGAAAAAGGTTTAGTGTTTATGTAGTTAAACTTTTTTCACTTACACACAAAGTCTATTCCATTGACAAATTGTTACAATGTTTACACTTAAGTTCAACTGATAAAGAAGGTTTTGATTGTTGGCAGACAGCCAAGTTTTTCTCTTCCTTTCTTTTGATGGCTGTTCAGAAGAGCAGAGAGAATTCTTTGCATTGAAAGAATTGTGAAACACTTTAGTAAAGATCGGGATAACGATTCTTGACGACTAATTGTGCAGCTCTAGTGTATATCCAGGTTTTGGAGCAGCATATGCTCCCATCCAGGAAGGCCTTGTATATTACAGCAGGACAATGCTAAACTGCAAACTGCATCTATGACAACAGACAGCATGGCTTCCTAGTAGAAGAGTCCGGGTGCTTCACTGGCCTGCCTGCAGTCCAGACCTTTAACTACTGTGATTGAAAATACAGGAGTGCTGAGCAGTTAGAATCCTATACAATACAGTGTATGTGCATTGAATGCATCTTTAGGGCACTCCATGTCATCAAATGGGGTGCACTGGGCAAAAAGGTACAGCCCCCCAAACCCGACAACGGGGTTTGTTTACATTGATTACTGTGTAAATGACACTGGCAATGAAGGGGGTTAACCACTAGGGGGCAGTGAAGGGGTTAAGTGTGTCCTAGGGAGTGATTCTAAATGGTGGGGGAGGGATGGGCTTCAACACACAGGACAGTGATCACCGCTCTCAATCACAGAGAGCAGTAGATCACTGTCCTGTCACGATCCCGGGCAACCGGCAGACATCGAGTCCACGGGACCCGCGGTCATGGAGACCGCGGCGGGCGCACATGCGCCACTGCTTTTTAAAGGGGACGTACCTGTACGTCCTTTTGCCTGCCAGTGCCACTCTGCCGACGTACATCGGCGTGCGCTGGCCGGCAAGTGGTTAAGTAACAAGCGGGACTGACGAACAGGATATCATCAGGTGAGTCACTGTGGAAAAGATTGGAGCTGGCAATTAACTGACAGCTGAGCGGCCTACTCTGAGAAGGAAGGGCTGAGCCCAACCCTGACAGGTAGTGGGATTACCACCATAATTCTAGAGGGGGGCGTTACAAGGAATTAGGCAGGTTGGAAACCCCCACTTTATCCCAAGGCCCTTTGTTGATGGGCAAAAAAAAAAAAATTAGCTTCAAAGTGCATTCCAGCTGCATTTGAGCTGCTTCTGATATTATTCAGAGATCATTGAATGGTGAACTTTGACCTGCAGCTGACTTTTTTCGGACCTAAATTTAATCTCCCGACATGCTGTTGAACCCCTATGGATTTGTATGGGGAGAGAAGAATAAAAGGCAAAGGGTCTCCATACTGGTCCAGCCATGTGATGGGCAGTCTCAATGACCAATAGGAAGAATCTGGTTTATGGGCTCCCAGGACACTTTACTGGAAATCAGAAGCTGTGGAAACCTTTAGAGACCACCTACTACAAACTACCAACTCTAATAGTGGCAAGAGCCCTGGTCCCGTACAAGAGCCCCGGTCCCCGTACAAGAGCCCCGGTCCCCGTACAAGAGCCCCGGTCCCCGTACAAGAGCCCCGGTCATGTACAAGAGCCCCGGTCCCCGTACAAGAGCCCCGGTCCCCGTACAAGAGCCCCGGTCCCCGTACAAGAGCCCCGGTCCCCGTACAAGAGCCCCGGTCCCCGTACAAGAGCCCCGGTCACGTACAAGAGCTCCGGTCCCCGTACAAGAGCCCCGGTCCCCGTACAAGAGCCCCGGTCCCCGTACAAGAGCCCCGGTCACGTACAAGAGCCCCGGTCCCCGTACAAGAGCCCCGGTCCCCGTACACGAGCCCCGGTCCCCGTACACGAGCTCCGGTCACGTACACGAGCCCCGGTCACGTACAAGAGCCCCGGTCCCCGTACACGAGCTCCGGTCCCCGTACAAGAGCCCCGGTCCCCGTACACGAGCCCCGGTCCCCGTACACGAGCCCCGGTCCCCGTACAAGAGCCCCAGTCCCCGTACAAGAGCCCCGGTCCCCGTACAAGAGCCCCGGTCCCCGTACACGAGCTCCGGTCCCCGTACAAGAGCCCCGGTCCCCGTACAAGAGCCCCGGTCCCCGTACACGAGCTCCGGTCCCCGTACAAGAGCCCCGGTCCCCGTACAAGAGCCCCGGTCACATACAAGAGCCCCGGTCCCCGTACAAGAGCTCCGGTCACGTACAAGAGCTCCGGTCACGTACAAGAGCTCCGGTCCCCGTACAAGAGCTCCGGTCACGTACAAGAGCTCCGGTCACGTACAAGAGCTCCGGTCCCCGTACAAGAGCCCCGGTCCCCGTACAAGAGCCCCGGTCACGTACAAGAGCCCCGGTCCCCGTACAAGAGCTCCGGTCACGTACAAGAGCTCCGGTCACGTACAAGAGCTCCGGTCACGTACAAGAGCCCCGGTCCCCGTACAAGAGCCCCGGTCCCCGTACAAGAGCCCCGGTCCCCGTACAAGAGCCCCGGTCCCCGTACAAGAGCCCCGGTCCCCGTACAAGAGCCCCGGTCCCCGTACAAGAGCCCCGGTCCCATTCAAGTATAGTACACAACAAGGTAATCCTCATAGCTTCTTCTGGTTCACCACATCTGACATTCCATCACAAACTCTACTCTAATGAGGTGACAAAGGTCATGTCACGGCTCACACATATATTGATCTATTGATCAACTGTTCTTTTGGTATTGAAAACTATTCATACAAGTCTTCTACATGTGGCGTATTCAAAGAATTTCTGGATTATTTATGCTTCAAAATAAAAAAACACAAGAATGTGATTTCTTCTGATCTGTGTATGTTTTCTTTGTTGCCTCTCTGCTGTCAATTAGCGATAATAACCATCCGCGACTTCTTCCTCCACCCACACAATGTCCTCCATGTGTTCATTCATGTGTGCCCACTCAATTACTCTCAAGGAAAATTGAACACACTTATTAGATGATAATGCACGCCATATTCTAGCAGACTGCGCCGCTTTCACCGCGACATTCTGAAGTTGGCTTGTTTGTTAAAAGAGAACCTGCCACCAGATGGCATTTGTAGCAGTCTAAACCCCCCTACTTTGTTATGCACATGCAGCGCCCATGGATCATTTGAAATTTTAAATATACAGTGCCTTGAAAAAGTATTCATACCCCTCGAAATTTTCCACATTCTGTCATATTACAACCAAAAACGTAAATGTATTTTATTGGGATTTTATATGATAGACCAACACAAAGTGGCACATAATTGTGAAGTGGAAGGAAAATGATAAATTGTTTTTAACATTTTTCACAAAAAAAATATCTGAAAAGTGTGGGGGGGGCATTTGTATTCAGCCCCCTTTACTCTGATACCCCTAACTAAAATCTAGTGGAACCAATTGCCTTCAGAAGTCACCTAATTAGTAAATAGAGTCCACCTGTGTGTAATTTAATCTCAGTATAAATACAGCTGTTCTGTGAAGCCCTCAGAGGTTTGTTAGAGAACCTTAGTGAACAAACAGCATCATGAAGGGCAAGGAACACACCAGACAGGTCAGGGATAAAGTTGTGGAGAAGTTTAAAGCAGGGTTAGGTTATAAGAAAATATCCCAAGCTTTGAACATCTCATGGAGCTCTGTTCAATCCATCATCTGAAAATGGAAAGAGTATGGCACAACTGCAAACCTACCAAGACATGGCCGTCCACCTAAACTGACTGGCCGGACAAGGAGAGCATTCATCAGAGAAGAGCCAAGAGGTCCATGGTAACTCTGGAGGAGCTGCAGAGATCCACAGCTCAGGTGGGAGAATCTGTCCACAGGACAACTATTAGTCGTGTTCTCCACAAATCTGACCTTTATGGAAGAGTGACAAGAAGAAAGACATTGATCAAAGAAGAAGGTGCTCTACTCAGATGAGACAAAAATTTAAGCAAAACGCTATGTGTGGTGGAAAACTATCACTGCATATCACCCTGAACACACCATCCCCACCGTGAAAAATGGTGGTGGCAGCATCATGTTGTGGGGATGCTTTTCTTCAGCAGGAACAGGGAAGCTGATCAGAGTTGATGGGAAGCCAAATACAGGGCAATCTTAGATGAAAACCTGTTTGAAGTCTGCAAAAGACATGAGACTGGGGCGGAGGTTCACCTTCCAGCAAAACAACGACCCGAAACATACAGCCAGAGCTACAATGGAATGGTTTAGATCAAAGAATGTTCATGTTTTAGAATGGCCCAGTCAAGTACAGACCTAAATCCAATTGAGAATCTGTGGCAAGACTTGAAAATTGCTGTTCACAGACGCTCTCCATCCAATCTGACAGAGCTTGAGATATTTTGCAAAGAAGAATGGGCAAAAATGTCCCTCTCTAGATGTGCAAAGCTGGTAGAGACATCCCCAAAAAGGCTTGCACCCCACACCTTTCACAGATTTATTTGTAAAAAAAAATTGAAAACCATTTATCTTTTTCCTTCCACTTCACAATTATGTGCCACTTTGTGTTGGTCAATCACATAAAATGCATTTACGTTTTTGATTTAACATGACAAAACGTGGAAGACTTCAAGGGGTAAGAATACTTTTTCAAGGCACTGTAGTATTTTCTGCCTGTGTTGGCAAAGGTGACCAGCTGTGGGGCCTTACCATCTTCTGCCTCAGCTAACAGTCGTAACATAACATCATAATGGTCAGCCTCACCCACTTCTGACAGCCCAGAGAGAACAAGAGTTATCAGCCATGGGGGTCAACCAGAAGACAGGTCCGCCTCCATGGGGGCCCTACAGTATGACACTAGGACAACAGGAAGAGAATGAAAGCGAACAACAACACATACACCTATTCCTGAGAGCTACATCTGCACCACTGGAACACTGTAAAAGTGGAGATCCAGATTCTTACAATGCCCATCACTAGTGAAGGGCTCGGGTGTGGTCGGATTGAACCCGCCAGGAAGCCAGCACTGCACACCACCAATCATAGGCAGTGAGTCATTTGCCCGACAGGCAGCTGCACATACACAGGCTGCCTATGATTGGCGGTGTGCAGTGCTGGCTTTCTGGCGGGTTCGATCCAAACCCGCCCGAGCCCGTCACTAAATGGTTCTCATTAAAGAAACACTGTCAAGGGGTAAGGTGACGTGGTGTCCAGAAAGGGCACCCCTTGACCTTGCCTGCATTACCTTGTAGCTCTTTGTTCCTCTGCAGCTGGGGCTGAAAGGACTGGTAACAGCTACCTGATGTCACTCCCTTGGTTAGGTCACAGTGCTAAGGCTCAGTGATTGGCTGCTAGGCCCGGGCATGGACTTCAGGGGGTAGGTCTTGTACATCTCCATACCTGTATGTGACCGGTGTTCTCACCAGCTGAGGAGGATCAAGGAGCTGCAATAAAATGCAGGTAAAGTGGGTATATGGGATGGGGGAGGAGGACCTTTCCAAGATGGCAGCTCCCGGTCCTAGGACTTTTGGATGTCTACATTTTACAGGAAAACAACATGAATAAAATATAGTAGATTCATATATAATTTGGCCTACTGACTTCATAAAATGATTCTATACTTTGGCAGTCTGGGGCTCTCCCACTCTTGTAGAACCTCAAAGTCTCTCTACTATCCAGCCAATGAGTTTTCTTTATGATCAGATATTACAAGTTCAGAATTCTCAAATTCACAATGTGGGCCACCTTCCCAGACACATGTCTGAAGGCCACCTTCCCAGACACATGCCTGAAGGCCACCTTCCCAGACACATGCCTGAAGGCCACCTTCCCAGACACATGCCTGAAGGCCACCTTCCCAGACACATGCCTGAAGGCCACCTTCCCAGACATATGCCTGAAGGCCACCGTACATGTAACCAGCAGACGGGGATTTCCACCTGTGTAGGAATTTCTCTTTACCACATAAAATTGAAGATTACAAAATTAACCTAAAATATGAAGAACATTTCTCTGTAGACGGTGGAATGGAATTCCCCTGACATTCTTCAGACTTCAGAAATGGTCCACTTTTAGCTGAGACCACAAAGAGAACCCGACTCCTCCAGAACAAGTCTGACTACAACACAAAGTCAGGACACATGGACACTGGAATCATATCCTAAGACACTCTAGGGGAAGGCAACCTTTCAGAGGCTGAGATCTACCTGGACAACATGGAGTAAATCAAAGATCCCTGGATCATCGCCCCTTTCATAAAAAAAAAAAAAAAAAAAAAAAAAAAGGAAGAAATTAAGCCCCCAATAAAAAGACGGCATGAGAAACACAGTGTGTCAAAGTAGTGTCTTCTGCCCCGCTAAAAATCACTCCCCCCCCCCCCCATCCCACCACAAACACACGGTAGTGTCTTCTGCCTTTCTACACGGTAATGTTGTCTGCTCCCTCCCCACACAGTAGGGTCCTGTGCCCCCCCCCCCAAAAAAAAAACAACAGTATCCTCTGCCCCCTCCCCCTCTGCCCTAGTGCTCTCTGCCCACCCAGTCTTCTGCTATGCTCCACCCCCCCCCCTCGCAGAGCACTGCCCTCTGCTCCCCCCCCAGCACAGTAGTATTCTGTCCCTGTCCCATTCTGTATTCTGGCCCTCTACAGCTGTTTCCTCTGCCCCCACCCCACACTAGTGTACCATGCCCACCCCCCCCCCCCCCCAAGAGAAGTGTTCTCTGCCCCCCACAAGTAGTGGCATTTGCCCCCTTCACAACACACAGCTGTGTGTAGGTACCTCTCACCAACCTTACACCGGCTGTACATCAGAGCGGAGTAGGAGGCAGCACAGTGCTGGATGGAGGGCGGGAGCTGCCAGAGCTAACTGTTCATGTTACCATCTGGACCGTTTCATGGGCCGCCTAGCAACCGATCACCCGCTGGTTAACTAAAGCAGCTGCCTCTCCCATCCTCCATCCAGCACGGTTTCGCCTCACAGTCCGCTCCACTATTAAAAAAAAGGAGAGCGGCAGAGGCTGGGGGAAGCATCGCCAAAGCCCTGATTGTGATCTACCCGTCGGCTTCCCGCGATCGATGGGTTGCTGACCCTTACTCTAAATGAAACCTGGACTAAGAAATACAAGGGCTGCAACTGCTGTAAATGCTGGATTACCTGGCATCTCCTGGCCTTTGGTTGGAGTCACTGACCCAGAACAAGCATGCAGCTAGTGAAGTCAGGGGTCGGATCTGTTGGTTTGTAGACTTGCTCCAGGTCAGCGAAGCCTGTGGATCAGTGCCACAACTAAGGAACCAGCATTGTCAAAGAAGAAGAGTTCGGGTTTCCTTTAAAATAAATGAAGTCATCTGGGTTCTCGCAGGTTTCTCTAACTACTCTGCCCTGAAAAAGACACAAAAATTGTTTTTGGTGACTTTCTTCCAAAAATGCTGGAATCCTGGTTTCTTTCAGCATTCTGAGTACATTCTGAGCCACAGGTATAGAACAAGGAAAGCTGCCTTGGAGGTCAGATCTCCTGATCCATATTCTTCTTCCGGACCAATCAAATCCTGAAACCACGAGGATCATGACCAGCAGGTAGCATTTCTGGGAGATCAGCACCGACAGTCTACAGATTTCTTCCACAGCAGCTTTTCTTTACACCTAGCTATGGACTAGGGATGAGCTTCGAGTTCGAGTCGAACTCATGTTCTACTCGAACATCGGCTGTTCGCCAGGTCGCCGAACAGCGAACAATTTGGGGTGTTCGTGGCAAATTCGAAAGCCGCGGAACACCCTTTAAAAGTCTATGGGAGAAATCAAAAGTGCTAATTTTAAAGGCTTTTATGCAAGTTATTGTCATAAAAAGTGTTTGGGGACCCGGGTCCTGCCCCAGGGGACATGTATCAATGCAAAAAAAAGTTTTAAAAACAGCTGTTTTTTCGGGAGCAAGGATTTTAATAATGCTTAAAGTCAAACAATAAAAGTGTAATATTCCTTTAAATTTTGTAGCTGGCGGGTGTCTATAGTATGCCTGTAAAGGGGCGCATGTTTCCTGTGTTTAGAACAGTCTGACAGCAAAATGACATTTCAAAGGAAAAAAGTCATTTAAAACTACTCGCGGCTATTAATGAATTGCCGGTCCGACAATACACATAAAAGTTCATTGATAAAAACGGCATGGGAATTCCCCACAGGGGAACCCCGAACTAAAATTAAAAAAAAAAAAATTGGCGTGGGGTCCCCCCAAAAATCCATACCAGACCCTTATCCGAGCACGCAACCTGGCAGGCCGCAGGAAAAGAGGGGGGGATGATGGAGCGCCCCCCCCCTCCTGAACCGTACCAGGCCACATGCCCTCAACATTGGGAGGGTGCTTTGGGGAAGATGGAAAGAAGAAGCATTTAAATAAAGGAATTGTAAAAAACATCGTAATTTTTAACAGTTTTTTTATAAATAGCAGGGGTACTTTTGTACCCCCTTACCATTTCACACAGGGGGGGTGGGATCTGGGGGTCCCCTTGTTAAAGGGGGCTTCCAGATTCCAATAAGCCCCCCCGCCCGCAGACCCTGACAACCACCGGCCAAGGGTTGTGGAGATGAGGCCCTTGTCCTCATCAAGGTGCTTTGGGGGGCATCCTCCCAATGTTGAGGGCATGTGGCCTGGTACGGTTCAGGAGGGGGGGGGCGCTCTATCGTCCCCCCTCTTTTCCTGCGGCCTGCCAGGTTGCGTGCTCGGATAAGGGTCTGGTATGGATTTTTGGGGGGACCCCATGCCAATTTTTTTTTTTTTGGCGCGGGGTTCCCCTTAAAATCCATACCAGGCCTGAAGGGCCTGGTATGGAATTTAGGGGGACCCCACGCCAGTTTTTTTTTTTAATTTTGGTTCGGGGTTCCCCGGTGGGGAAATCCCATGCAGTTTTTATCAATGAACTTCTATGTGTATTGTCGGACCGGCAATTCATTAATAGCCGCGAGAAGTTTTAAATGACTTTTTTCCTTTGAAATGTAATTTTGCTGTCAGACTGTTTTAAACACGGGAAACATGCGCCCCTTTACAGGCATACTATAGATACCCCCCCAGGTACGAAATTTAAAGGAATATTACACTTTTATTGTTTCACTTTAAGCATCATTAAATCACTGCTCCCGAAAAAACGGACGTTTTTAAAACTTTTTTTTGCATTGATACATGTCCCCTGGGGCAGGACCTGGGTCCCCAAACCCTTTTTAGGACAATACCATGCAAATTAGCCTTTAAAATGAGCACTTTTGATTTTGAACGTTTGAGTCCCATAGACTTCAATAGGGTTCTAACGTTCGTGCAAAGTTTTGGTCTGTTTGCAAGTTCTGGTGCGAACCGAACCGGGGGGTGTTCGGCTCATCCTTACTATGGACATTAGATGGCATCCACATGTGGGGAAACCTAATTTATCGCTAATCATTACAGAAACCTTCAGACTTCTATCTCACCAATGTGCATTATCATGTATTGGAGAGAAATCACATGTCTGGTTGTTGCCATATCTCAGAGAGGAGACAGAAATCAGACGAATCCATGGTTCCCAGTTCAATTCACAACAATCCCCATTAAAGCAACCTTTTATGGCCAGGCCTGCAGAGCAACCATCTGCAGAGCAGTCAACACTCAAAACTCTATTCACAGCTGTCAAAGAACTTCTTTCCTGAACTCAGAACTCTTCTACTAGGGATCCTTGGGGAAGCTCCAGGACCACCCGGCAGCCTCCAGAATAGTCCATCCGAAGCTCCTCAGGTTCCCAACCAGGGATAAAACGTCCCACTCATACAGAACCATGCCCCACACTCTTGTCCCTAAACACCTAGCGATCCTTCAGCTTGACAGAGCCGGAAATTGGTCTACAAGGCCACCCAGTGTCCACTCAACGGGTGTCCATCTCACTCTATCAGCACAGTATCCTCCACTGGGAGAACTCTAAAGCCCCATACACACTATCAGATTTTCTACTGAATTTTGTCTTCAGATTTACCAAAACCATGTAGTGCGAGGGGCCTGCCTGATTGCATACACATTGAAGCTCCTAAGGTTTGTCCTCATATTATATGGTTTTGGTAAATCTGAAGGAAATAAATCAGCAGAAAAGTGTGTACGAGGCTTAAGGCACATACACTCACTGGCAACTTTATTAGGTACACCTGTTCATTTACTTGGTGACACAAATTGCTATTCAGCCAATCACATATCAGCAATTCAGTGCATTTAGGAATCTAGACGTGGTGAAGACGGCTTGCTGAAATTCAAACATCAGATTGGGAAAGAAAGGGGATTTAGGTGACTTTGAATGTGGCATGGGTGTTGGTGCCAGACGGGCTGGTCTGAGTATTTCAAAAACTGCTGATCTGCTGGGATTTTCACGCACAATCATCTCACGGGTTTACAGAGAATGGTCCGAAAAAGAGAAAATATCCAGTGAGCGGCAGCTGTGTGGAGGAAAATGCCTTGTTTATGTCAGAGGAGAAGTGGCAAACTATCTTAAGATGATAGAAAGACAACAATAACTCAAATAACCACTCGTTACATCCAAGGTGTGCAGAATACCATCTCTGAATGCACAACACATCCAACCTTGAAGCAGATGGGCTACAGCAGCAGAAGACCACACCAGGTGCCACTCCTGTCAGCTAAGAACAGAAAATTGAGGCTACAATTGGCACAGGATCACCAAAATTGGACAATAGAAGATTGGAAAAACGTTGTCTGGTCTGATGAGTCTGGATTTCAGCTGCGACATTCAGATGGTGGGGTCAGAATTTGGTGCATGGATCCATCCTGCCTTATATCACCGGTTCAGGCTGGTGGTGGGGGGTGTAATGGTGTGGGGGATATTTTCTTGCCACACTTTGGGCCCCTTAGTACCATTTGAGCATCATATAAACACCACGACCTACCTGAGTATTGTTGCTGACCATGTCCATCCCTTTATGACTACAGTGCCCCCATCTTCTGATGGCTCCTTCCAGCAGGATAATACACCATGTCACAAAGCTCCAATCATCTCACCACTGGACAATGAGGTCCCTGTACTCCAATGTCCTCCACACTCACCACATCTCATCCAATAGAGCACCTTTGGGATGTGGGGGAACAGGAGATTGGCGTCATGGATGTGCAGCTGCAGCAACTGTGTGATGTTATCATGTCACTATGGAGCAAAATCTCTGAGGAACGTTTCCAACACCTTGTTGAATCCATGCCATGAAGAATGAAAGCAAAAGGGGGTCCAACCCAGTACCAGCAAGGTGTACCTAATAAAGTGGCCGGTGAGTGTGAATTTAAAATGTTTAACTCTAACAAAGAATGAGGTCATCATGTGACAGAACCCCCCCCCCTCCCCCCCCCAGACATAACAAAACATATTACAACTGAGCAGTAAAATGTGTCGCTCCGTTTGCCCGCCATGCGTCATCCAATCGTGTCTGGAGAAGGGAGGTCGTAGGGTTACTGAATATTACTTTTATTTTCACCATTAGCCTTGAAAATGAAATTCGGTGGTTTGGTCTCGTCTTTCAGAAAGGTAATAAAACAAATACATTCAAAACTATGAAAGTGAAACTATTAGACCGTCTGACGGAAACCAGAAGGGAAGTGAAAGTACGATCTGCAGAATGCCGGAGACCCCTTACACAATGAGGCGGTTTTTGAGACGTTTTAGCGCTAGAAATGGCCTCTAAATAACGCCTGAAAAGCGCCTCCCATTCATTTCGGTGTGACTTCTCACACTGGGGCCGTGCGCTTGGCGTATGTTAGAAAAGTCCTGCAAGCAGCATCTTTGGGGCGGTCTGGGAGCGCTAATTAACAGCGCTCCCGAAATTCCCTGCCCATTGAAATGAATGAGCAGCGCTTCCAAAAGCACCTGAAAAGCGTTTCCGAAGCGCCGCAACATGGGCGTTTTTAACCCCTTCTACGGCCATTAGCAAAGGTTAAAAGCTCCCCGCTAGCGGATGAAAAACGGGGCGCCTTAGCGCTAATGCGGCCGCGGCTCAGCGTGAAAGGGGTCTTAAGATTAAAAAAAAACCTTCTGCCTTTACAACTCCTTTAAGAGTTCCCTTCACTGGAACTAAGGGGACAAGCCCAACCCCTGAAAAACAACCCCCACACCATAATCCCCCCTCCACCAAATGATTTGGACCAGTGCACAAGGCAAGGTCCATAAAGACATGGATGAGCGAGTTTGGGGTGGAGGAACTTGACTGGCCTGCACAGAGTCCTGACCTCAACCCGATAGAACACCTTTGGGATGAATTAGAGCGGAGACTGCGAGCCAGGCCTTCTCGTCCAACATCAGTGGCTGACCTCACAAATGCTCTTCTGGAAGAATGGTCAAACATTCCCATAGACACACTCCTAAACCTTGTGGACGGCCTTCCCAGAAGAGCTGAAGCTGGTATAGCTGCAAAGGGTGGGCCAACTCAATATTGAACCCTACGGACTAAGACTGCGATGCCATTAAAGGTTATGTGTGTATCCTGATTTTTACAAATTGTAGACCCAAAGAAAAACAATCCAGATATCAGTGGCAGCCGTTTCTCAAAAAAAAAAAAAAAAAAAAAAAAATTGGGGGTGGGGGGCAAACAAACAAACTGAATAATGCTGAAAAATTCATAAAAAAAAACGTTAATTGCAGCCTCACTGTGCCCATCAAATGCAGCCTCACTGTGCCCATCAAATGCAGCCTCACTGTGCCCATCAAATGCAGCCTCACTGTGCCCATCAAATGCAGCCTCACTGTGCCCATCAAATGCAGCCTCACTGTGCCCATCAAATGCAGCCTCACTGCGCCCCATCAAAAGCAGCCTCACTGCGCCCCATCAAAAGCAGCCTCACTGCGCCCCATCAAAAGCAGCCTCACTGCGCCCCATCAAAAGCAGCCTCACTGCGCCCCATCAAAAGCAGCCTCACTGTGCCCATCAAATGCAGCTTCACTGCGCCCCATCAAAAGCAGCCTCACTGCGCCCCATCAAATGCAGCCTCACTGCGCCCATCAAATGCAGCCTCACTGCGCCCATCAAATGCAGCCTCACTGCGCCCCATCAAAAGCAGCCTCACTGCGCCCCATCAAAAGCAGCCTCACTGCGCCCCATCAAATGCAGCCTCACTGCGCCCATCAAAAGCAGCCTCACTGCGCCCCATCAAAAGCAGCCTCACTGTGCCCATCAAATGCAGCTTCACTGCGCCCCATCAAAAGCAGCCTCACTGCGCCCCATCAAATGCAGCCTCACTGCGCCCCATCAAATGCAGCTTCACTGCGCCCCATCAAATGCAGCCTCACTGCGCCCATCAAATGCAGCCTCACTGCGCCCATCAAATGCAGCCTCACTGTGCCCATCAAATGCAGCTTCACTGCGCCCCATCAAATGCAGCCTCACTGCGCCCCATCAAATGCAGCCTCACTGTGCCCATCAAATGCAGCCATTGTGACCCCCCCCAGCGGCATTTAACCAGCACCACCGCTCGCCCGCCCACTCCTTGTCTGACTGTCACTTACCCCATCTTGGTGGTGGGGGGGGGAGGTCAGGCAGCAGGTGACAGCGGTGAGCTGTGGAATGGGCAGCGGGTCAGGCAGTGGCGAGCTGTAGGTCAAGCGGCGGCTCTTGTGTCCTCCATGCTTCCGCCACGTGTCTCTTCTTTCCTCCTGCTAGGCGTCCAATAGGATTGCCCGTCCCTTCAGCCAATCAGGTGATGGGTATAAGAAAGGGGTCGGATGCCTAAATAGGGGGAGGCTGCGGGGGCCATGGATAGATTCATGCTATGCATGAATCTATCCATTACTCATATGGGGGGGGTGGCGTGATAGAGGGGGCGGTGCCCGTGTGCCCTAATGGACGAGCCGCCACTGCCAGATATGTAGAAAAAATAATCGTGGTACTGAAAATATTGCAGGATTTTTTTGAGCCCTAATTGTGAGAGCAATGGTTACATTGTAAATGACAATCACATGCACAAATGACAATCACGCGCACAACGCTATAATCTGCGAGATGTGATTGAATGATCATGTGCACCTTATCACCGAATCGAGATCAGCTGCACACATGTGATCCCTCAGTGTGATTCTAGGAAGATCCGAGGAATAAATCCTCATCACTGACTCATAGCGAAGATCTCAGTGCGGCCGACCGCGATCGGCATGAACAATCCGAGACATGCAGCATCTTGTCTTCTGAAACTGGTGCCAGCCTGTGCCAGCCTGTGCCACCCCAACATTCCACACCGAACATCGACCCGTCCTTCATCACCAGATACAACGTCAGATAATCCGCACCCCGGTGACTCCGACCACCAAATTATAAAAGGGATCAGAGAGTTACATTGTTTCCTCTATCACTTATATCGTTCTATTGGGATGAAATCTGATACATTGAATTGTTTCATTGTAACAAAATGAGGAAAAAAAAAAAAAAACACAACATACAGTGCCTTGAAAAAGTATTCATACCCCTTGAAATTTTCCACATTTTGTCATGTTACAACCAAAAAATGTAAATGTATTTTATTGGGATTTTATGTGATAGACCAACACAAAGTGTCACATAATTGTGAAGTGGAAGGAAAATGATAAATGGTTTTCAACATTTGTTACAAATAAATATGTGAAAAGTGTGGGGGGTACATTTGTATGGCGCCCCCCGGAGTCAATACTTTGTAGAACCGCCTTTAACTGCAGTTACAGCTGCAAGTCTTTTTGGGGATGTCTCTACCAGCTTTGCACATCTAGAGAGGGACATTTTTGCCCATTCTTCTTTGTAAAATATCTCAAGCTCTGTCAGATTGGATGGAGAACGTCTGTGAACAGCAATTTTCAAGTCTTGCCACAGATTCTCAATGTGATTTAGGTCTGGACTTTGACTGGGCCATTCTAACACATGAATATGCTTTGATCTAAACCATTCTATTGTAGCTCTGGCTGTATGTTTCGGGTCGTTGTCCTGCTGGAAGGTGAACCTCCGCCCCAGTCTCAAGTCTTTTGCAGACTCTAACAGGTTTTCTTCTAATGCCGCGTGCACACGGTCGGACTTTACGGCAGACTTTGTCCAGCGGACTTTGAAGGACTTTATGACAGACTTTCTGAATGAACGGACTTGCCTACACACAATCCACCAAAGTCCATCGAATTCGTATGTGATGACGTACGACCGGACTAAAACTTCATAGCCAGTAGCCAATAGCTGCCCTAGCGTGGGTTTTTGTCCGTCAAACTAGAATACAGATGAGCGGACTTTTCGACCGGACTCGAGTTCGACGGAAAGATTTAAAACATGTTTCAAATCTAAGTCCGTCCAACTTTTGAGAAAACAAAGTCCGCTGGAGCCCACACACGATCGAATTGTCCGACGAAATCCCGTCCGCCGGGCAAAGTCTGCCGTAAAGTCCGCTCGTGTGTACGTGGCATAAGATTTTCCTGTATTTGGCTCCATCCATCTTCCCATCAACTCTGACCAGCTTCCCTGTCCCTGCTAAAGAAAAGCATCCCCACCACATGATGCTGCCACCACCATGTTTCACGGTGGGGATGGTGTGTTCAGGGTGATGTGCAGTGTTAGTTTTCCACCACACATAATGTTTTGCTTTTAGGCCAAAAACTAAAATTTTGGTCTCATCTGACCAGAGCACCTTCTTCCACATCTTTGCTGTTTCCTCCACATGGCTTCTCACAAACGGGACTTCTTATGACTTTCTTTCACCAATGTCTTTCTTCTTGTCACTCTTCCATAAAGGGCAGATTTGTGGAGAACACGACTAATAGTTGTCCTGTGGACAGATTCTCCCACCTGAGCTGTGGATCTCTGCAGCTCCTCCAGAGTTACCATGGACCTCTTGGCTCTTCTCTGATGAATGCTCTCCTTGCCCGGCCGGTCAGTTTAGGTGGACGGCCATGTCTTGGTAGGTTTGTAGTTGTGCCATACTCTTTCCATTTTCCGATGATGGATTGAACAGAGCTCCGTGAGATGTTCAAAGCTTGGGATATTTTTTTATAACCTAACCCTGCTTTATACTTCTCCACAACTTTATCCCTGACCTGTCTGGTGTGTTCCTTGGCCTTCATGATGCTGTTTGTTCACTAAGCTTCTCTAACGAACCTCTGAGGGCTTCACAGAACAGCTGTATTTTTACTGAGATTAAATTACACACAGGTGGACTCTATTTACTAATTAGGTGACTTCTGAAGTCACATCGTTCCACTAGATTTTATTTAGGGGTATCAGAGTAACGGGGGCTGAATACAAATGTACCCCACACTTTTCACATATTTGTTTGTAAAAAAAATGTTGAAAACCATTTATCATTTTCCTTCCACTTCACAATTATGTGACACTTTGTGTTGGTCTATCACATAAAATCCCAATAAAATACATTTACGTGTTTGGTTGCAGGGGTATGAATACTTTTTCAAGGCACTGTAAATAAAGTGATACAAAATATTGACACTTGTGTGTTCCAGACCCCCACAGAAATGTGCTTAAGTATACCCCCCCACACATCGCCACCTGTGCACTCCTAACCACAATGGGGTCAAATAATCATGCGGTTCGGTGCGTTTTTAAAAAAAAATAGGGTTGGTCATTTCTTTTCCCAGATTTCTACTGGGTAGTTCAGCCCATTGAAATGAGTGGACTGCCCTACAGACATCGTGTGCATGCAAACATGTGAACCATGCTGCCTTCACATCTGAGCGCTGCATGATCACGCTGGGGTTTTCACGCTGCATGCGCAGGGCAGTCCTTTCATTTGAATAGGCGGGCGTGTGCGTTTCACAGGCACCAAAGAAGCCCATGTTGGAAACTGAGCTTCTCACGTTTTTTTTTTAACCGCGTGATCCGTGCTCCGTCTGACCTCAGGGTGCTCTGTGTGATCGCCGGGGGGGGGGGGTGCTCTGTGTGATCGTGCAGCAGGATGACAGCTTCCTGGCAGAATAAGGGTTTGGGGGGGGGGGGAGCTTTGTAATGCTGTTTCTTCCAGTGACACTGGGACATTTTTCCCCTCTTCCAGTGACACCGCTGACACTGGGACATTTTTCCCCTCTTCCAGTGACACCGCTGACACTGGGACATTTTTCCCCTCTTCCAGTGACACTGGGACATTTTTCCCCTCTTCCAGTGACACCGCTGACACTGGGACATTTTTCCCTCTTCCAGTGACACCGCTGACACTGGGACATTTTTCCCTCTTCCAGTGACACCGGGACATTTTTCCCCTCTTCCAGTGACACCGCTGACACTGGGACATTTTTCCCCTCTTCCAGTGACACTGGGACATTTTCCCCTCTTCCAGTGACACCGCTGACACTGGGACATTTTTCCCCTCTTCCAGTGACACCGCTGACACCGGGACATTTTTCCCCTCTTCCAGTGACACCGCTGACACCGGGACATTTTTCCCCTCTTCCAGGGACACCGCTGACACCGGGACATTTTTCCCCTCTTCCAGGGACACCGCTGACACCGGGACATTTTTCCCCTCTTCCAGGGACACCGCTGACACCGGGACATTTTTCCCCTCTTCCAGTGACACCGCTGACACCGGGACATTTTTCCCCTCTTCCAGTGACACCGGGACATTTTTCCCCTCTTCCAGTGACACCGCTGACACCGGGACATTTTTCCCCTCTTCCAGTGACACCGCTGACACCGGGACATTTTTCCCCTCTTCCAGTGACACCGCTGACACCGGGACATTTTTCCCCTCTTCCAGTGACACCGCTGACACCGGGACATTTTTCCCCTCTTCCAGTGACACCGCTGACACTGGGACATTTTTCCCTCTTCCAGTGACACTGGGACATTTTTCCCTCTTCCAGTGACACTGGGACATTTTTCCCTCTTCCAGTGACACCGCTGACACTGGGACATTTTTCCCCTCTTCCAGTGACACCGCTGACACTGGGACATTTTTCCCCTCTTCCAGTGACACCGCTGACACTGGGACATTTTTCCCCTCTTCCAGTGACACCGCTGACACTGGGACATTTTTCCCTCTTCCAGTGACACCGCTGACACTGGGACATTTTTCCCTCTTCCAGTGACACTGGGACATTTTTCCCTCTTCCAGTGACACTGGGACATTTTTCCCTCTTCCAGTGACACTGGGACATTTTTCCCCTCTTCCAGTGACACTGGGACATTTTTCCCTCTTCCAGTGACACCGCTGACACTGGGACATTTTTCCCCTCTTCCAGTGACACCGCTGACACTGGGACATTTTTCCCCTCTTCCAGTGACACCGCTGACACTGGGACATTTTTCCCTCTTCCAGTGACACCGCTGACACTGGGACATTTTTCCCTCTTCCAGTGACACTGGGACATTTTTCCCTCTTCCAGTGACACTGGGACATTTTTCCCTCTTCCAGTGACACCGCTGACACTGGGACATTTTTCCCCTCTTCCAGTGACACCGCTGACACTGGGACATTTTTCCCCTCTTCCAGTGACACTGGGACATTTTTCCCCTCTTCCAGTGACACCGCTGACACTGGGACATTTTTCCCCTCTTCCAGTGACACCGCTGACACTGGGACATTTTTCCCCTCTTCCAGTGACACTGGGACATTTTTCCCCTCTTCCAGTGACACCGGGACATTTTTCCCCTCTTCCAGTGACACCGCTGACACTGGGACATTTTTCCCCTCTTCCAGTGACACTGGGACATTTTTCCCCTCTTCCAGTGACACCGCTGACACTGGGACATTTTTCCCTCTTCCAGTGACACCGCTGACACTGGGACATTTTTCCCCTCTTCCAGTGACACCGCTGACACTGGGACATTTTTCCCCTCTTCCAGTGACACCGCTGACACTGGGACGTTTTTCCCCCTCTTCCAGTGACATCGCTGACACTGGGACGTTTTTCCCCTCTTCCAGTGACACTGGGACATTTTTCCCCTCTTCCAGTGACACCGCTGACACTGGGACATTTTTCCCCTTTTCCAGTGACACCGCTGACACAGACATTTTTCCCTCTTCCAGTGACACTGGGACATTTTTTCCCTCTTCCAGTGACACCGCTGACACTGGGACATTTTTCCCTCTTCCAGTGACACCGCTGACACTGGGACATTTTTCCCCTCTTCCAGTGACACCGCTGACACTGGGACATTTTTCCCTCTTCCAGTGACACTGGGACATTTTTCCCTCTTCCAGTGACACCGCTGACACTGGGACATTTTTCCCCTCTTCCAGTGACACCGCTGACACCGACATTTTTCCCCTCTTCCAGTGACACTGGGACATTTTTCCCCTCTTCCAGTGACACCGCCGACACTGGGACATTTTTCCCCTCTTCCAGTGACACCGCTGACACAGACATTTTTCCCTCTTCCAGTGACACCGCTGACACTGGGACATTTTTCCCCTCTTCCAGTGACACCGCTGACACTGGGACATGTTTCCCCTCTTCCAGTGACACCGCTGACACTGGGACATTTTTCCCCTCTTCCAGTGACACCGCTGACACTGGGACATGTTTCCCCTCTTCCAGTGACACCGCTGACACAGACATTTTTCCCTCTTCCAGTGACACTGGGATATTTTTCCCCTCTTCCAGTGACACCGCTGACACTGGGACATTTTTCCCCTCTTCCAGTGACACCGCTGACTCTGGGACATTTTTCCCCTCTTCCAGTGACACCGCTGACACTGGGACATTTTTCCCTCTTCCAGTGACACCGCTGACACTGGGACATTTTTCCCCTCTTCCAGTGACACCGCTGACACTGGGACATTTTTCCCCTCTTCCAGTGACACCGCTGACACTGGGACATTTTTCCCCTCTTCCAGTGACACCGCTGACACTGGGACATTTTTCCCCTCTTCCAGTGACACCGCTGACACTGGGACATTTTTCCCCTCTTCCAGTGACACCGCTGACACTGGGACATTTTTCCCTCTTCCAGTGACACTGGGACATTTTTCCCTCTTCCAGTGACACCGCTGACACTGGGACATTTTTCCCTCTTCCAGTGACACTGGGACATTTTTCCCTCTTCCAGTGACACCGCTGACACTGGGACATTTTTCCCCTCTTCCAGTGACACCGCTGACACCGACATTTTTCCCCTCTTCCAGTGACACTGGGACATTTTTCCCCTCTTCCAGTGACACCGCCGACACTGGGACATTTTTCCCCTCTTCCAGTGACACCGCTGACACAGACATTTTTCCCTCTTCCAGTGACACCGCTGACACTGGGACATTTTTCCCCTCTTCCAGTGACACCGCTGACACTGGGACATGTTTCCCCTCTTCCAGTGACACCGCTGACACTGGGACATTTTTCCCCTCTTCCAGTGACACCGCTGACACTGGGACATGTTTCCCCTCTTCCAGTGACACCGCTGACACAGACATTTTTCCCTCTTCCAGTGACACTGGGATATTTTTCCCCTCTTCCAGTGACACCGCTGACACTGGGACATTTTTCCCCTCTTCCAGTGACACCGCTGACTCTGGGACATTTTTCCCCTCTTCCAGTGACACCGCTGACACTGGGACATTTTTCCCTCTTCCAGTGACACCGCTGACACTGGGACATTTTTCCCCTCTTCCAGTGACACCGCTGACACTGGGACATTTTTCCCCTCTTCCAGTGACACCGCTGACACTGGGACATTTTTCCCCTCTTCCAGTGACACCGCTGACACTGGGACATTTTTCCCCTCTTCCAGTGACACCGCTGACACTGGGACATTTTTCCCCTCTTCCAGTGACACCGCTGACACTGGGACATTTTTCCCCTCTTCCAGTGACACCGCTGACACTGGGACATTTTTCCCTCTTCCAGTGACACCGCTGACACTGGGACATTTTTCCCTCTTCCAGTGACACCGCTGACACTGGGACATGTTTCCCCTCTTCCAGTGACACCGTTGACACTGGGACATTTTTCCCCTCTTCCAGTGACACCGCTGACACTGGGACATTTTTCCCTCTTCCAGTGACACCGCAGACACTGGGACATTTTTCCCTCTTCCAGTGACACTGGGACATTTTTCCCTTCCATTGACACCGCTGACACTGGGACACATTTTTCCATTTCAGTGACACCGCTGACACTGGGACACATTTTTCCCTTTCAGTGACACCGCTGACACTGGGACACATTTTTCCCTTTCAGTGACACCGCTGACACTGGGACACATTTTTCCCTTTCAGTGACACCGCTGACACTGGGACACATTTTTCCCTTCCAGTGACACCACTTCAGTGGGAGGGTCTGAATACATGTGATGTGTGTCTTTTTCCTCTCCTGGTAACTGGCTTTGGCTGAGCAAAACTGCTCAGTCCTGAAATCACCTGAGAATGTGCCCAATGGGGACCCCTTGTCAGGACAGACAGTGCGTGCATCTAGCTGGTAATGAGATCTGCCAGCACAGTACAGATAGAGCTAATTAGGGGAAACTTAACTCCCCTCCCCCCCTTTTGGGATCATGTAGATGGAGGAGTGGATGTCAGTACCGGGACCCCTCAGTGCTGCGTACAGCGGACTACAGACATGAATGGGTGACCGGGGATGTATAGAGATAGAAGGATAAATGACGATGATGGATAATAATGAATGATATACGAGTATGATGATGGATGATGAATGATGGGGATCATGAGGATAATGATGATGGGGACGAAGGATGATGGGGGTGAGGACGAAGGATGATGGGGGTGAGGACGAAGGATGATGGGGGTGAGGACGAAGGATGATGGGGGTGAGGACGAAGGATGATGGGGGTGAGGACGAAGGATGATGGGGGTGAGGACGAAGGATGATGGGGGTGAGGACGAAGGATGATGGGGGTGAGGACGAAGGATGATGGGGGTGAGGACGAAGGATGATGGGGGTGAGAATGAAGGATAAATGATGAGGATGTATGATGATGGAGGACGAGGACTGAGGAATGCCGAGTAAGGACTGAGGGATGATGGAGGAGAAGCCGGGGTTACTCTAATTGGAGATCTCAGTGGGCGGGGGAGAGGGATCAGTGGGCGGGGGAGAGGGATCAGTGGGCGGGGGAGAGGGATCAGTGGGCGGGGGAGAGGGATCAGTGGGAGCGCAGAAGGATTAGTGGGAGGGATCAGTGGGCGGGGAGAGGGATCAGTGGGTGGGGGAGAAGGATCAGAGGGATCAGTGGGCGGAGAGAAGGATCAGTGGGCGGGGGAGAGGGATCAGTGGGAGGGCAGAAGGATTAGTGGGAGGGATCAGTGGGCGGGGAGAGGGATCAGTGGGTGGGGGAAAAGGATCAGAGGGATCAGTGGGCGGAGAGAAGGACCAGTGGGCGGGGAGAAGGATCAGTGGGTGTGAGAGAGGGATTAGTGGGAGGGCAGAAGGATTAGTGGGAGGGATCAGTGGGCGGGGGAGAGGGATTAGTGGGTGGGGGAGAAGAATCAGTGGGTGGGGAAGAGGGATCAGTGGGATCAGTGGGCGGGGAGAAGGATCAGTGGGCGGGGGAGAGGAATCAGAGGGACCAGTGGGCGGGGGATCAGTGGGCGGGGGAGAAGGATCAGTGGGTGAGGGATCAGAGGGATCAGTGGGCGGGGAAAAGGATCAGTTGGCGGGAGAGAGGGATCAGTGGGAGGGATCAGTGGGCGGGGAGGAGGGATCAGTGGGCGGGATCAGTGGGCGAGGGAGAGGGATTAGTGGGCGAGGGAGAGGGATTAGTGGGAGAGATCAGTGGGTAGGGAGAAGGATCAGTGGGAGGGCAGAAGGATCAGTAGGAGGGATCAGTGGGCGGGGAGAAGGATCAGTGGGTGGGGAGAAGGATCAGTGGGGAGGGATCAGTGGGCTGGGGGAGGATCAGTGGGAGGGCAGAAGGATTAGTGGGAGGGATCAGTGGGCGGGGAGAGGGATCAGTGGGCGGGGAGAAGGATCAGTGGGCGGGGGAGAGGGATCAGTGGGAGGGATCAGTGGGCGGGGAGGAGGATCAGTGGGCGGGGAGGAGGATCAGTGGGCGGGGAGGAGGATCAGTGGGAGGGATCAGTGGGCAGGGAGGAGGATCAGTGGGAGGGATCAGTGGGCGGGGAGGAGGATCAGTGGGAGGGATCAGTGGGCGGGGAGGAGGATCAGTGGGAGGGATCAGTGGGCGGGGAGGAGGATCAGTGGGCGGGGAGGAGGATCAGTGGGAGGGATCAGTGGGCGGGGAGGAGGATCAGTGGGAGGGATCAGTGGGCGGGGAGGAGGATCAGTGGGCGGGGAGGAGGATCAGTGGGAGGGATCAGTGGGCGGGGAGGAGGATCAGTGGGAGGGATCAGTGGGCGGGGAGGAGGATCAATGGGCGGGGAGGAGGATCAGTGGGAGGGATCAATGGGCGGGGAGGAGGATCTATACAAAGTATCACATTCTATATACAATGTATCAGTAGAAGAGGAAACATTCCCGGATGTCGGATCTCCGTACAGAGGATTGGAGGAGGGGGCTGACCTCTCCCCGGTATGTTCTCTCCCCGGTCCTGGTCTCGGTCTCCCCCCTCCCGGCTCTCACCTGTTCCGCTCTCTCTATCGCTCCATCTCCGCTCTCCGCCTTCCGTCTTCCACACTTAGCCGCTCCAGCCCCGCCCACTGGCTGTCATTTAGCCCGCCCACCACATACCAATCTATTAGCGTAATACCCCGCCCCTCTCCTTATAACTCCGCCCCTCGTACAGCTCTATAGGACGGACGGTGACTACACGTAGCTCCGCCCCGAAGTTCCGCTCTATGTTGTCACCCGGAGAGTTCAAGGGGCCGCACTGGGAGGGAATAAACCCCCTGATATCAACCAATCACAGTCATCACTAAGAATTGTCAGAGGGTGCAGACTTACTACAGGAGGGGGAGGGGGAGATTTCAGACATTCCTACACCCGGGACACCCCCCTCCCCTCCGCCCATCACCCCACAGACAGAAAGAGAGAGAGAGGTGTACACAGTCCATAGCTCCCAACTGTCCCTGATTTGGAGCAATGTCCCTCAATACTCCTCATTTTGATCTGATCTATATAGATGTATATAAAGTGCACTTTATATCTATCAAAAAGTGTTTTCCAGTGCTAAACCTTTCATCAGATTTCTAAATTGCTGCATTTGTAAATTACAAAAGCCAATATAAAGGAATAATAGTGGTAAAAAAAAGCACTTTTTAACCAATCTTGTTTTTTTGTACAATCCTCCTTTAAGGGGGCGTGTCCTATGCCTGCATGCTTTTGCTGATAGGTGTCCCTCCTTCCCATCTCAAAAAGTTGGGAGGTGTGCACAGTCACCTGTGAATAATACAATTTCATGGCTCACCTCTGAGGGTCGGTTCACACATGGGCAACACGACTTTAGCGCGACTTTGTACCGCGACTTCAACGCGGCTTCAGCGCGACTTTAGCGCGACTTTAGCACGACTTCAGCGCGACTTCGGCAAATTACGAGGCGACTTGAAGTCGCCTCCATGACAGGCGACTTTGCCTGTGGCCAATCACCTCTCTGGCAGGGAGGGGGGGAGGGAGGGGTTTTCTCTGCAAAGTCGCTTGACTTTACAGAGAGATCCGACTTGCAGGCGACTTACATTGAGTTGAATGGGTACAAGTCGCCTACAAGTCGGATAGAAGTAGTACAGGAACCTTTTCTGAAGTCGGAGCGACTTCAGTAGTGTCAATTAAGACGCTCCCATTGCCTACCATGTTAATCTAAATACAAAGCGACTTGGGGCGACTTGGGGCGACTTGAGGGCGTACAAGTCGGATCCCAAGTCGCCCCAGTGTGAACCGACCCTGAGGAGCGCCGCAGGAAAAGAAGAAGAGAGCCGAGAATCTGATCCGTAACCCCTTCTATACCGGGCGGGGCGCTCTCACCCCCTTCTATACCGGGCGGGGCGCTCTCACCCCCTTCTATACCGGACCACCCCCTTCTATACCGGACAATCTCACCCCCTTCTATACCGGACAATCTCACCCCCTTCTATACCGGACAATCTCACCCCCTTCTATACCGGACAATCTCACCCCCTTCTATACCGGACCACCCCCTTCTATACCGGACAATCTCACCCCCTTCTATACCGGACACTCTCACCCCCTTCTATACCGGACACTCTCACCCCCTTCTATACCGGACAATCTCACCCCCTTCTATACCGGACACTCTCACCCCCTTCTATACCGGACACTCTCACCCCCTTCTATACCGGACAATCTCACCCCCTTCTATACCGGACCACCCCCTTCTATACCGGACAATCTCACCCCCTTCTATACCGGACAATCTCACCCCCTTCTATACCGGACAATCTCACCCCCTTCTATACCGGACACTCTCACCCCCTTCTATACCGGACACTCTCCCCCCTTCTATACCGGACAATCTCACCCCCTTCTATACCGGACAATCTCACCCCCTTCTATACCGGACACTCTCACCCCCTTCTATACCGGACACTCTCCCCCCTTCTATACCGGACAATCTCACCCCCTTCTATACCGGACACCCTCACCCCCTTCTATACCGGACACTCTCACCCCCTTCTATACCGGACACTCTCCCCCCTTCTATACCGGACAATCTCACCCCCTTCTATACCGGACAATCTCACCCCCTTCTATACCGGACAATCTCACCCCCTTCTATACCGGACACTCTCATCCCCTTCTATACCGGACACTCTCCCCCCTTCTATACCGGACAATCTCACCCCCTTCTATACCGGACGATCTCACCCCCTTCTATACCGGGCGTTCTCACTCCCTTCTATACCGGACGCTCTCACCCCCTTCTATACCGGACGCTCTCACCCCCTTCTTTACCAGACACTCTCACCCCCTTCTATAACGGACAATCTCACCCCCTTCTATACCGGACAATCTCACCCCCTTCTATACCGGACAGTCTCACCCCCTTCTATACCGGACAGTCTCACCCCCTTCTATACCGGACAATCTCACCCCCTTCTATACCGGACAATCTCACCCCCTTCTATACCGGACAGTCTCACCCCCTTCTATACCGGACAGTCTCACCCCCTTCTATACCGGACAATCTCACCCCCTTCTATACCGGACAATCTCACCCCCTTCTATACCGCACAATCTCACCCCCTTCTATACCAGGCACTCTCACCCCCTTCTATACCGGACAATTCTCACCCCCTTCTATACCGGACAATCTCACCCCCTTCTATACCGCACAATCTCACCCCCTTCTATACCAGGCACTCTCACCCCCTTCTATACCGGACAATTCTCACCCCCTTCTATACCGGGCGCTCTCACCCCCTTCTATACCGGACGCTTTCACCCCCTTCTATACCGGACGCTCTCACCCCCTTCTTTACCAGACACTCTCACCCCCTTCTATACCGGACAATCTCACCCCCTTCTATACCGGGCACTCTCACCCCTTCTATAAAGGACACTCTCACCCCCTTCTATACCGGACAATCTCACCCCCTTCTATACCGGACAATCTCACCCCCTTCTATACCGGACACTCTCACCCCCTTCTATACCGGACACTCTCCCCCCTTCTATACCGGACAATCTCACCCCCTTCTATACCGGACAATCTCACCCCCTTCTATACCGGACACTCTCACCCCCTTCTATACCGGACACTCTCCCCCCTTCTATACCGGACAATCTCACCCCCTTCTATACCGGACAATCTCACCCCCTTCTATACCGGGCGTTCTCACTCCCTTCTATACCGGACGCTCTCACCCCCTTCTATACCGGACGCTCTCACCCCCTTCTTTACCAGACACTCTCACCCCCTTCTATACCGGACAATCTCACCCCCTTCTATACCGGACAATCTCACCCCCTTCTATACCGGACACTCTCACCCCCTTCTATACCGGACACTCTCACCCCCTTCTATACCGGACAATCTCACCCCCTTCTATACCGGACGCTCTCACCCCCTTCTATACCGGGCGCTCTCACCCCCTTCTATACCGGACAATCTCACCCCCTTCTATACCGGACAATCTCACCCCCTTCTATACCGGACACTCTCACCTCCTTCTATACGGGACAATCTCACCCCCTTCTATACCGGACAATCTCACCCCCTTCTATACTGGACACTCTCACCCCCTTCTATACCGGACACTCTCACCCCCTTCTATACCGGACAATCTCACCCCCTTCTATACCGGACGCTCTCACCCCCTTCTATACCGGGCGCTCTCACCCCCTTCTATACCGGACAATCTCACCCCCTTCTATACCGGACAATCTCACCCCCTTCTATACCGGACACTCTCACCCCCTTCTATACGGGACAATCTCACCCCCTTCTATACCGGGCGCTCTCACCCCCTTCTATACCGTGCGCTCTCACCCCCTTCTATACCGGACAATCTCACCCCCTTCTATACCGGACAATCTCACCCCCTTCTATACCGGACACTCTCACCCCCTTCTATATGGGACAATCTCACCCCCTTCTATACCGGGCGCTCTCACCACCTTCTATACCGGACACTCTCACCCCCTTCTATACGGGACAATCTCACCCCCTTCTATACCGGACACTCTCACCTCCTTCTATACGGGACAATCTCACCCCCTTCTATACCGGACAATCTCACCCCCTTCTATACTGGACACTCTCACCCCCTTCTATACCGGACACTCTCACCCCCTTCTATACCGGACAATCTCACCCCCTTCTATACCGGACGCTCTCACCCCCTTCTATACCGGGCGCTCTCACCCCCTTCTATACCGGACAATCTCACCCCCTTCTATACTGGACAATCTCACCCCCTTCTATACCGGACACTCTCACCCCCTTCTATACGGGACAATCTCACCCCCTTCTATACTGGACGCTCTCACCCCCTTCTTTACCGGACGCTCTCACCCCCTTCTATACCGGACGCTCTCACCCCCTTCTTTACCGGACACTCTCACCCCCTTCTATACCGGACAATCTCACCCCCTTCTATACCGGGCACTCTCACCCCTTCTATACCGGACAATCTCACCCCCTTCTATACCGGACAATCTCACCCCCTTCTATACCGGACAATCTCACCCCCTTCTATACCGGACACTCTCCCCCACTTCTATACCGGACACTGTCACCCCCTTCTATACCGGACAATCTCACCCCCTTCTATACCGGGCACTCTCACCCCTTCTATACCGGACAATCTCACCCCCTTCTATACCGGACACTCTCACCCCCTTCTATACCGGACAATCTCACCCCCTTCTATACCGGGCGCTCTCACCCCCTTCTATACCGGACAATCTCACCCCCTTCTATACCGGACAATCTCACCCCCTTCTATACCGGACAATCTCACCCCCTTCTATACCGGACAATCTCACCCCCTTCTATACCGGACACTCTCACCCCCTTCTATACCGGACACTCTCACCCCCTTCTATACCGGACAATCTCACCCCCTTCTATACCGGGCACTCTCACCCCCTTCTATACCGGACAATCTCACCCCCTTCTATACCGGACACTCTCACCCCCTTCTATACCGGACACTCTCACCCCCTTCTATACCGGACACTCTCACCTCCTTCTATACCGGACACTCTCACCCCCTTCTATACCGGACACTCTCACCCCCTTCTATACCGGACAATCTCACCCCCTTCTATACCGGACCACCCCCTTCTATACCGGACAATCTCACCCCCTTCTATACCGGACGCTCTCACCCCCTTCTATACCGGACGCTCTCACCCCCTTCTATACCGGACACTCTCACCCCCTTCTATACCGGACAATCTCACCCCCTTCTATACCGGGCGCTCTCACCCCCTTCTATACCGGACACTCTCACCCCCTTCTATACCGGACGCTCTCACCCCCTTCTATACCGGACGCTCTCACCCCCTTCTATACCGGACGCTCTCACCCCCTTCTATACCGGACAATCTCACCCCCTTCTATACCGGGCGCTCTCACCCCCTTCTATACCGGACGCTCTCACCCCCTTCTATACCGGACACTCTCACCCCCTTCTATACCGGACGCTCTCACCCCCTTCTATACCGGACGCTCTCACCCCCTTCTATACCGGGCGCTCTCACCCCCTTCTATACCGGACAATCTCACCCCCTTCTATACCGGACAATCTCACCCCCTTCTATACCGGACACTCTCACCCCCTTCTATACGGGACAATCTCACCCCCTTCTATACCGGGCGCTCTCACCCCCTTCTATACCGGGCGCTCTCACCCCCTTCTATACCGGACAATCTCACCCCCTTCTATACCGGACAATCTCACCCCCTTCTATACCGGACACTCTCACCCCCTTCTATATGGGACAATCTCACCCCCTTCTATACCGGGCGCTCTCACCACCTTCTATACCGGACACTCTCACCCCCTTCTATACGGGACAATCTCACCCCCTTCTATACCGGACACTCTCACCTCCTTCTATACGGGACAATCTCACCCCCTTCTATACCGGACAATCTCACCCCCTTCTATACTGGACACTCTCACCCCCTTCTATACCGGACACTCTCACCCCCTTCTATACCGGACAATCTCACCCCCTTCTATACCGGACGCTCTCACCCCCTTCTATACCGGGCGCTCTCACCCCCTTCTATACCGGACAATCTCACCCCCTTCTATACTGGACAATCTCACCCCCTTCTATACCGGACACTCTCACCCCCATCTATACGGGACAATCTCACCCCCTTCTATACTGGACGCTCTCACCCCCTTCTTTACCGGACCCTCTCACCCCCTTCTATACCGGACGCTCTCACCACCTTCTTTACCGGACACTCTCACCCCCTTCTATACCGGACAATCTCACCCCCTTCTATACCGGGCACTCTCACCCCTTCTATAAAGGACACTCTCACCCCCTTCTATACCGGACAATCTCACCCCCTTCTATACCGGACAATCTCACCCCCTTCTATACCGGACACTCTCACCCCCTTCTATACCGGACACTCTCCCCCCTTCTATACCGGACAATCTCACCCCCTTCTATACCGGACAATCTCACCCCCTTCTATACCGGACACTCTCACCCCCTTCTATACCGGACACTCTCCCCCCTTCTATACCGGACAATCTCACCCCCTTCTATACCGGACAATCTCACCCCCTTCTATACCGGGCGTTCTCACTCCCTTCTATACCGGACGCTCTCACCCCCTTCTATACCGGACGCTCTCACCCCCTTCTTTACCAGACACTCTCACCCCCTTCTATACCGGACAATCTCACCCCCTTCTATACCGGACAATCTCACCCCCTTCTATACCGGACACTCTCACCCCCTTCTATACCGGACACTCTCACCCCCTTCTATACCGGACAATCTCACCCCCTTCTATACCGGACGCTCTCACCCCCTTCTATACCGGGCGCTCTCACCCCCTTCTATACCGGACAATCTCACCCCCTTCTATACCGGACAATCTCACCCCCTTCTATACCGGACACTCTCACCTCCTTCTATACGGGACAATCTCACCCCCTTCTATACCGGACAATCTCAACCCCTTCTATACTGGACACTCTCACCCCCTTCTATACCGGACACTCTCACCCCCTTCTATACCGGACAATCTCACCCCCTTCTATACCGGACGCTCTCACCCCCTTCTATACCGGGCGCTCTCACCCCCTTCTATACCGGACAATCTCACCCCCTTCTATACCGGACACTCTCACCCCCTTCTATACGGGACAATCTCACCCCCTTCTATACCGGGCGCTCTCACCCCCTTCTATACCGGGCGCTCTCACCCCCTTCTATACCGGACAATCTCACCCCCTTCTATACCGGACAATCTCACCCCCTTCTATACCGGACACTCTCACCCCCTTCTATATGGGACAATCTCACCCCCTTCTATACCGGGCGCTCTCACCACCTTCTATACCGGACACTCTCACCCCCTTCTATACGGGACAATCTCACCCCCTTCTATACCGGACACTCTCACCTCCTTCTATACGGGACAATCTCACCCCCTTCTATACCGGACAATCTCACCCCCTTCTATACTGGACACTCTCACCCCCTTCTATACCGGACACTCTCACCCCCTTCTATACGGGACAATCTCACCCCCTTCTATACCGGACAATCTCACCCCCTTCTATACCGGACGCTCTCACCCCCTTCTATACCGGGCGCTCTCACCCCCTTCTATACCGGACAATCTCACCCCCTTCTATACTGGACAATCTCACCCCCTTCTATACCGGACACTCTCACCCCCTTCTATACGGGACAATCTCACCCCCTTCTATACTGGACGCTCTCACCCCCTTCTTTACCGGACGCTCTCACCCCCTTCTATACCGGACGCTCTCACCCCCTTCTTTACCGGACACTCTCACCCCCTTCTATACCGGACAATCTCACCCCCTTCTATACCGGGCACTCTCACCCCTTCTATACCGGACAATCTCACCCCCTTCTATACCGGACAATCTCACCCCCTTCTATACCGGACAATCTCACCCCCTTCTATACCGGACACTCTCCCCCACTTCTATACCGGACACTGTCACCCCCTTCTATACCGGACAATCTCACCCCCTTCTATACCGGGCACTCTCACCCCTTCTATACCGGACAATCTCACCCCCTTCTATACCGGACACTCTCACCCCCTTCTATACCGGACAATCTCACCCCCTTCTATACCGGGCGCTCTCACCCCCTTCTATACCGGACAATCTCACCCCCTTCTATACCGGACAATCTCACCCCCTTCTATACCGGACAATCTCACCCCCTTCTATACCGGACAATCTCACCCCCTTCTATACCGGACACTCTCACCCCCTTCTATACCGGACACTCTCACCCCCTTCTATACCGGACAATCTCACCCCCTTCTATACCGGGCACTCTCACCCCCTTCTATACCGGACAATCTCACCCCCTTCTATACCGGACACTCTCACCCCCTTCTATACCGGACACTCTCACCCCCTTCTATACCGGACACTCTCACCTCCTTCTATACCGGACACTCTCACCCCCTTCTATACCGGACACTCTCACCCCCTTCTATACCGGACAATCTCACCCCCTTCTATACCGGACCACCCCCTTCTATACCGGACAATCTCACCCCCTTCTATACCGGACGCTCTCACCCCCTTCTATACCGGACGCTCTCACCCCCTTCTATACCGGACACTCTCACCCCCTTCTATACCGGACAATCTCACCCCCTTCTATACCGGGCGCTCTCACCCCCTTCTATACCGGACACTCTCACCCCCTTCTATACCGGACGCTCTCACCCCCTTCTATACCGGACGCTCTCACCCCCTTCTATACCGGACGCTCTCACCCCCTTCTATACCGGACAATCTCACCCCCTTCTATACCGGGCGCTCTCACCCCCTTCTATACCGGACGCTCTCACCCCCTTCTATACCGGGCGCTCTCACCCCCTTCTATACCGGACAATCTCACCCCCTTCTATACCGGACAATCTCACCCCCTTCTATACCGGACACTCTCACCCCCTTCTATACGGGACAATCTCACCCCCTTCTATACCGGGCGCTCTCACCCCCTTCTATACCGGGCGCTCTCACCCCCTTCTATACCGGACAATCTCACCCCCTTCTATACCGGACAATCTCACCCCCTTCTATACCGGACACTCTCACCCCCTTCTATATGGGACAATCTCACCCCCTTCTATACCGGGCGCTCTCACCACCTTCTATACCGGACACTCTCACCCCCTTCTATACGGGACAATCTCACCCCCTTCTATACCGGACACTCTCACCTCCTTCTATACGGGACAATCTCACCCCCTTCTATACCGGACAATCTCACCCCCTTCTATACTGGACACTCTCACCCCCTTCTATACCGGACACTCTCACCCCCTTCTATACCGGACAATCTCACCCCCTTCTATACCGGACGCTCTCACCCCCTTCTATACCGGGCGCTCTCACCCCCTTCTATACGGGACAATCTCACCCCCTTCTATACCGGACAATCTCACCCCCTTCTATACTGGACAATCTCACCCCCTTCTATACCGGACACTCTCACCCCCTTCTATACGGGACAATCTCACCCCCTTCTATACTGGACGCTCTCACCCCCTTCTTTACCGGACCCTCTCACCCCCTTCTATACCGGACGCTCTCACCCCCTTCTTTACCGGACACTCTCACCCCCTTCTATACCGGACAATCTCACCCCCTTCTATACCGGACACTCTCACCCCCTTCTATACGGGACAATCTCACCCCCTTCTATACTGGACGCTCTCACCCCCTTCTTTACCGGACCCTCTCACCCCCTTCTATACCGGACGCTCTCACCCCCTTCTTTACCGGACACTCTCACCCCCTTCTATACCGGACAATCTCACCCCCTTCTATACCGGGCACTCTCACCCCTTCTATAAAGGACACTCTCACCCCCTTCTATACCGGACAATCTCACCCCCTTCTATACCGGACAATCTCACCCCCTTCTATACCGGACACTCTCACCCCCTTCTATACCGGACACTCTCCCCCCTTCTATACCGGACAATCTCACCCCCTTCTATACCGGACAATCTCACCCCCTTCTATACCGGACACTCTCACCCCCTTCTATACCGGACACTCTCCCCCCTTCTATACCGGACAATCTCACCCCCTTCTATACCGGACAATCTCACCCCCTTCTATACCGGGCGTTCTCACTCCCTTCTATACCGGACGCTCTCACCCCCTTCTATACCGGACGCTCTCACCCCCTTCTTTACCAGACACTCTCACCCCCTTCTATACCGGACAATCTCACCCCCTTCTATACCGGACAATCTCACCCCCTTCTATACCGGACACTCTCACCCCCTTCTATACCGGACACTCTCACCCCCTTCTATACCGGACAATCTCACCCCCTTCTATACCGGACGCTCTCACCCCCTTCTATACCGGGCGCTCTCACCCCCTTCTATACCGGACAATCTCACCCCCTTCTATACCGGACAATCTCACCCCCTTCTATACCGGACACTCTCACCTCCTTCTATACGGGACAATCTCACCCCCTTCTATACCGGACAATCTCACCCCCTTCTATACTGGACACTCTCACCCCCTTCTATACCGGACACTCTCACCCCCTTCTATACCGGACAATCTCACCCCCTTCTATACCGGACGCTCTCACCCCCTTCTATACCGGGCGCTCTCACCCCCTTCTATACCGGACAATCTCACCCCCTTCTATACCGGACAATCTCACCCCCTTCTATACCGGACACTCTCACCCCCTTCTATACGGGACAATCTCACCCCCTTCTATACCGGGCGCTCTCACCCCCTTCTATACCGGGCGCTCTCACCCCCTTCTATACCGGACAATCTCACCCCCTTCTATACCGGACAATCTCACCCCCTTCTATACCGGACACTCTCACCCCCTTCTATATGGGACAATCTCACCCCCTTCTATACCGGGCGCTCTCACCACCTTCTATACCGGACACTCTCACCCCCTTCTATACGGGACAATCTCACCCCCTTCTATACCGGACACTCTCACCTCCTTCTATACGGGACAATCTCACCCCCTTCTATACCGGACAATCTCACCCCCTTCTATACTGGACACTCTCACCCCCTTCTATACCGGACACTCTCACCCCCTTCTATACCGGACAATCTCACCCCCTTCTATACCGGACGCTCTCACCCCCTTCTATACCGGGCGCTCTCACCCCCTTCTATACCGGACAATCTCACCCCCTTCTATACTGGACAATCTCACCCCCTTCTATACCGGACACTCTCACCCCCTTCTATACGGGACAATCTCACCCCCTTCTATACTGGACGCTCTCACCCCCTTCTTTACCGGACGCTCTCACCCCCTTCTATACCGGACGCTCTCACCCCCTTCTTTACCGGACACTCTCACCCCCTTCTATACCAGACAATCTCACCCCCTTCTATACCGGGCACTCTCACCCCTTCTATACCGGACAATCTCACCCCCTTCTATACCGGACAATCTCACCCCCTTCTATACCGGACAATCTCACCCCCTTCTATACCGGACACTCTCCCCCACTTCTATACCGGACACTGTCACCCCCTTCTATACCGGACAATCTCACCCCCTTCTATACCGGGCACTCTCACCCCTTCTATACCGGACAATCTCACCCCCTTCTATACCGGACACTCTCACCCCCTTCTATACCGGACAATCTCACCCCCTTCTATACCGGGCGCTCTCACCCCCTTCTATACCGGACAATCTCACCCCCTTCTATACCGGACAATCTCACCCCCTTCTATACCGGACAATCTCACCCCCTTCTATACCGGACAATCTCACCCCCTTCTATACCGGACACTCTCACCCCCTTCTATACCGGACACTCTCACCCCCTTCTATACCGGACAATCTCACCCCCTTCTATACCGGGCACTCTCACCCCCTTCTATACCGCACAATCTCACCCCCTTCTATACCGGACACTCTCACCCCCTTCTATACCGGACACTCTCACCCCCTTCTATACCGGACACTCTCACCTCCTTCTATACCGGACACTCTCACCCCCTTCTATACCGGACACTCTCACCCCCTTCTATACCGGACAATCTCACCCCCTTCTATACCGGACCACCCCCTTCTATACCGGACAATCTCACCCCCTTCTATACCGGACGCTCTCACCCCCTTCTATACCGGACGCTCTCACCCCCTTCTATACCGGACACTCTCACCCCCTTCTATACCGGACAATCTCACCCCCTTCTATACCGGGCGCTCTCACCCCCTTCTATACCGGACACTCTCACCCCCTTCTATACCGGACGCTCTCACCCCCTTCTATACCGGACGCTCTCACCCCCTTCTATACCGGACGCTCTCACCCCCTTCTATACCGGACAATCTCACCCCCTTCTATACCGGGCGCTCTCACCCCCTTCTATACCGGACGCTCTCACCCCCTTCTATACCGGGCGCTCTCACCCCCTTCTATACCGGGCGCTCTCACCCCCTTCTATACCGGACAATCTCACCCCCTTCTATACCGGACAATCTCACCCCCTTCTATACCGGACACTCTCACCCCCTTCTATATGGGACAATCTCACCCCCTTCTATACCGGGCGCTCTCACCACCTTCTATACCGGACACTCTCACCCCCTTCTATACGGGACAATCTCACCCCCTTCTATACCGGACACTCTCACCTCCTTCTATACGGGACAATCTCACCCCCTTCTATACCGGACCACCCCCTTCTATACCGGACAATCTCACCCCCTTCTATACCGGACGCTCTCACCCCCTTCTATACCGGACGCTCTCACCCCCTTCTATACCGGACAATCTCACCCCCTTCTATACCGGACACTCTCACCCCCTTCTATACGGGACAATCTCACCCCCTTCTATACCGGGCGCTCTCACCCCCTTCTATACCGGGCGCTCTCACCCCCTTCTATACCGGACAATCTCACCCCCTTCTATACCGGACAATCTCACCCCCTTCTATACCGGACACTCTCACCCCCTTCTATATGGGACAATCTCACCCCCTTCTATACCGGGCGCTCTCACCACCTTCTATACCGGACACTCTCACCCCCTTCTATACGGGACAATCTCACCCCCTTCTATACCGGACACTCTCACCTCCTTCTATACGGGACAATCTCACCCCCTTCTATACCGGACAATCTCACCCCCTTCTATACTGGACACTCTCACCCCCTTCTATACCGGACACTCTCACCCCCTTCTATACCGGACAATCTCACCCCCTTCTATACCGGACGCTCTCACCCCCTTCTATACCGGGCGCTCTCACCCCCTTCTATACCGGACAATCTCTCCTCCTTCTATACTGGACAATCTCACCCCCTTCTATACCGGACACTCTCACCCCCTTCTATACGGGACAATCTCACCCCCTTCTATACTGGACGCTCTCACCCCCTTCTTTACCGGACCCTCTCACCCCCTTCTATACCGGACGCTCTCACCCCCTTCTATACCGGGCACTCTCACCCCTTCTATAAAGGACACTCTCACCCCCTTCTATACCGGACAATCTCACCCCCTTCTATACCGGACAATCTCACCCCCTTCTATACCGGACACTCTCACCCCCTTCTATACCGGACACTCTCCCCCCTTCTATACCGGACAATCTCACCCCCTTCTATACCGGACAATCTCACCCCCTTCTATACCGGACACTCTCACCCCCTTCTATACCGGACACTCTCCCCCCTTCTATACCGGACAATCTCACCCCCTTCTATACCGGACAATCTCACCCCCTTCTATACCGGGCGTTCTCACTCCCTTCTATACCGGACGCTCTCACCCCCTTCTATACCGGACGCTCTCACCCCCTTCTTTACCAGACACTCTCACCCCCTTCTATACCGGACAATCTCACCCCCTTCTATACCGGACAATCTCACCCCCTTCTATACCGGACACTCTCACCCCCTTCTATACCGGACACTCTCACCCCCTTCTATACCGGACAATCTCACCCCCTTCTATACCGGACGCTCTCACCCCCTTCTATACCGGGCGCTCTCACCCCCTTCTATACCGGACAATCTCACCCCCTTCTATACCGGACAATCTCACCCCCTTCTATACCGGACACTCTCACCTCCTTCTATACGGGACAATCTCACCCCCTTCTATACCGGACAATCTCACCCCCTTCTATACTGGACACTCTCACCCCCTTCTATACCGGACACTCTCACCCCCTTCTATACCGGACAATCTCACCCCCTTCTATACCGGACGCTCTCACCCCCTTCTATACCGGGCGCTCTCACCCCCTTCTATACCGGACAATCTCACCCCCTTCTATACCGGACAATCTCACCCCCTTCTATACCGGACACTCTCACCCCCTTCTATACGGGACAATCTCACCCCCTTCTATACCGGGCGCTCTCACCCCCTTCTATACCGGGCGCTCTCACCCCCTTCTATACCGGACAATCTCACCCCCTTCTATACCGGACAATCTCACCCCCTTCTATACCGGACACTCTCACCCCCTTCTATATGGGACAATCTCACCCCCTTCTATACCGGGCGCTCTCACCCCCTTCTATATGGGACAATCTCACCCCCTTCTATACCGGACACTCTCACCCCCTTCTATACGGGACAATCTCACCCCCTTCTATACCGGACACTCTCACCTCCTTCTATACGGGACAATCTCACCCCCTTCTATACCGGACAATCTCACCCCCTTCTATACTGGACACTCTCACCCCCTTCTATACCGGACACTCTCACCCCCTTCTATACCGGACAATCTCACCCCCTTCTATACCGGACGCTCTCACCCCCTTCTATACCGGGCGCTCTCACCCCCTTCTATACCGGACAATCTCACCCCCTTCTATACCGGGCACTCTCACCCCCTTCTATACGGGACAATCTCACCCCCTTCTATACTGGACGCTCTCACCCCCTTCTTTACCGGACGCTCTCACCCCCTTCTATACCGGACGCTCTCACCCCCTTCTTTACCGGACGCTCTCACCCCCTTCTTTACCGGACACTCTCACCCCCTTCTATACCGGACAATCTCACCCCCTTCTATACCGGGCACTCTCACCCCTTCTATACCGGACAATCTCACCCCCTTCTATACCGGACAATCTCACCCCCTTCTATACCGGACAATCTCACCCCCTTCTATACCGGACACTCTCCCCCACTTCTATACCGGACACTGTCACCCCCTTCTATACCGGACAATCTCACCCCCTTCTATACCGGGCACTCTCACCCCTTCTATACCGGACAATCTCACCCCCTTCTATACCGGACACTCTCACCCCCTTCTATACCGGACAATCTCACCCCCTTCTATACCGGGCGCTCTCACCCCCTTCTATACCGGACAATCTCACCCCCTTCTATACCGGACAATCTCACCCCCTTCTATACCGGACAATCTCACCCCCTTCTATACCGGACAATCTCACCCCCTTCTATACCGGACACTCTCACCCCCTTCTATACCGGACACTCTCACCCCCTTCTATACCGGACAATCTCACCCCCTTCTATACCGGGCACTCTCACCCCCTTCTATACCGGACAATCTCACCCCCTTTTATACCGGACACTCTCACCCCCTTCTATACCGGACACTCTCACCCCCTTCTATACCGGACACTCTCACCTCCTTCTATACCGGACACTCTCACCCCCTTCTATACCGGACACTCTCACCCCCTTCTATACCGGACAATCTCACCCCCTTCTATACCGGGCGCTCTCACCCCCTTCTATACCGGACGCTCTCACCCCCTTCTATACCGGGCGCTCTCACCCCCTTCTATACCGGACAATCTCACCCCCTTCTATACCGGACAATCTCACCCCCTTCTATACCGGACACTCTCACCCCCTTCTATACGGGACAATCTCACCCCCTTCTATACCGGGCGCTCTCACCCCCTTCTATACCGGGCGCTCTCACCCCCTTCTATACCGGACAATCTCACCCCCTTCTATACCGGACAATCTCACCCCCTTCTATACCGGACACTCTCACCCCCTTCTATATGGGACAATCTCACCCCCTTCTATACCGGGCGCTCTCACCACCTTCTATACCGGACACACTCACCCCCTTCTATACGGGACAATCTCACCCCCTTCTATACCGGACACTCTCACCTCCTTCTATACGGGACAATCTCACCCCCTTCTATACCGGACAATCTCACCCCCTTCTATACTGGACACTCTCACCCCCTTCTATACCGGACACTCTCACCCCCTTCTATACCGGACAATCTCACCCCCTTCTATACCGGACGCTCTCACCCCCTTCTATACCGGGCGCTCTCACCCCCTTCTATACCGGACAATCTCACCCCCTTCTATACTGGACAATCTCACCCCCTTCTATACTGGACACTCTCACCCCCTTCTATACGGGACAATCTCACCCCCTTCTATACTGGACGCTCTCACCCCCTTCTTTACCGGACCCTCTCACCCCCTTCTATACCGGACGCTCTCACCCCCTTCTTTACCGGACACTCTCACCCCCTTCTATACCGGACAATCTCACCCCCTTCTATACCGGGCACTCTCACCCCCTTCTATACCGGACAATCTCACCCCCTTCTATACCGGACAATCTCACCCCCTTCTATACCGGACAATCTCACCCCCTTCTATACCGGACACTCTCCCCCACTTCTATACCGGACACTGTCACCCCCTTCTATACCGGACAATCTCACCCCCTTCTATACCGGGCACTCTCACCCCCTTCTATACCGGACAATCTCACCCCCTTCTATACCGGACAATCTCACCCCCTTCTATACCGGACAATCTCACCCCCTTCTATACCGGACACTCTCCCCCACTTCTATACCGGACACTGTCACCCCCTTCTATACCGGACAATCTCACCCCTTCTATACCGGACAATCTCACCCCCTTCTATACCGGACACTCTCACCCCCTTCTATACCGGACAATCTCACCCCCTTCTATACCGGGCGCTCTCACCCCCTTCTATACCAGACAATCTCACCCCCTTCTATACCGGACAATCTCACCCCCTTCTATACCGGACAATCTCACCCCCTTCTATACCGGACACTCTCACCCCCTTCTATACCGGACACTCTCACCCCCTTCTATACCGGACAATCTCACCCCCTTCTATACCGGGCACTCTCACCCCCTTCTATACCGGACAATCTCACCCCCTTCTATACCGGACAATCTCACCCCCTTCTATACCGGACACTCTCACCCCCTTCTATACCGGACAATCTCACCCCCTTCTATACCGGACAATCTCACCCCCTTCTATACCGGACAATCTCACCCCCTTCTATACCGGACACTCTCACCCCCTTCTATACCGGACAATCTCACCCCCTTCTATACCGGACACTCTCACCCCCTTCTATACCGGACAATCTCACCCCCTTCTATACCAGACACTCTCACCCCCTTCTATACCGGACAATCTCACCCCCTTCTATACCGGGCACTCTCACCCCCTTCTATACCGGACAATCTCACCCCCTTCTATACCAGACCACCCCCTTCTATACCGGATACTCTCACCCCCTTCTATACCGGACACTCTCACCCCTTTCTATACCGGACAATCTCACCCCCTTCTATACCGGACACTCTCACCCCCTTCTATACCGGACAATCTCACCCCCTTCTATACCGGGCGCTCTCACCCCCTTCTATACCGGACAATCTCACCCCCTTCTATACTGGACAATCTCACCCCCTTCTATACCGGACAATCTCACCCCCTTCTATACCGGACAATCTCACCCCCTTCTATACCGGACGCTCTCACCCCCTTCTATACCGGACGCTCTCACCCCCTTCTTTACCAGACACTCTCACCCCCTTCTATACCGGACAATCTCACCCCCTTCTATACCGGGCACTCTCACCCCTTCTATACCGGACACTCTCACCCCCTTCTATACCGGACAATCTCACCCCCTTCTATACCGGACAATCTCACCCCCTTCTATACCGGACAATCTCACCCCCTTCTATACCGGACACTCTCACCTCCTTCTATACGGGACAATCTCACCCCCTTCTATACGGGACAATCTCACCCCCTTCTATACCGGACACTCTCACCCCTTCTATACCGGACAATCTCACCCCCTTCTATACCGGACAATCTCACCCCCTTCTATACCGGACAATCTCACCCCCTTCTATACCGGGCGTTCTCACTCCCTTCTATACCGGACGCTCTCACCCCCTTCTATACCGGACGCTCTCACCCCCTTCTTTACCAGACACTCTCACCCCCTTCTATACCGGACAATCTCACCCCCTTCTATACCGGACAATCTCACCCCCTTCTATACCGGACAATCTCACCCCCTTCTATACCGGACAATCTCACCCCCTTCTATACCGGACACTCTCACCCCCTTCTATACCGGACAATCTCACCCCCTTCTATACCGGACGCTCTCACCCCCTTCTATACCGGGCGCTCTCACCCCCTTCTATACCGGACAATCTCACCCCCTTCTATACCGGACAATCTCACCCCCTTCTATACCGGACACTCTCACCTCCTTCTATACGGGACAATCTCACCCCCTTCTATACGGGACAATCTCACCCCCTTCTATACCGGACACTCTCACCCCCTTCTATACCGGACACTCTCACCCCCTTCTATACCGGACAATCTCACCCCCTTCTATACCGGACGCTCTCACCCCCTTCTATACCGGGCGCTCTCACCCCCTTCTATACCGGACAATCTCACCCCCTTCTATACCGGACAATCTCACCCCCTTCTATACTGGACACTCTCACCCCCTTCTATACGGGACAATCTCACCCCCTTCTATACCGGGCGCTCTCACCCCCTTCTATACCGGACGCTCTCACCCCCTTCTTTACCGGACGCTCTCACCCCCTTCTATACCGGACGCTCTCACCCCCTTCTTTACCGGACACTCTCACCCCCTTCTATACCGGACAATCTCACCCCCTTCTATACCAGGCACTCTCACCCCTTCTATACCGGACAATCTCACCCCCTTCTATACCGGACAATCTCACCCCCTTCTATACCGGACAATCTCACCCCCTTCTATACCGGACACTGTCACCCCCTTCTATACCGGACAATCTCACCCCCTTCTATACCGGGCACTCTCACCCCTTCTATACCAGACAATCTCACCCCCTTCTATACCGGACACTCTCACCCCCTTCTATACCGGACAATCTCACCCCCTTCTATACCGGGCGCTCTCACCCCCTTCTATACCGGACAATCTCACCCCCTTCTATACCGGACAATCTCACCCCCTTCTATACCGGACAATCTCACCCCCTTCTATACCGGACACTCTCACCCCCTTCTATACCGGACACTCTCACCCCCTTCTATACCGGACAATCTCACCCCCTTCTATACCGGGCACTCTCACCCCCTTCTATACCGGACAATCTCACCCCCTTCTATACCGGACAATCTCACCCCCTTCTATACCGGACACTCTCACCCCCTTCTATACCGGACACTCTCACCCCCTTCTATACCGGACAATCTCACCCCCTTCTATACCGGACGCTCTCACCCCCTTCTATACCGGACACTCTCACCCCCTTCTATACCGGACACTCTCACCCCCTTCTATACCGGACAATCTCACCCCCTTCTATACCGGGCGCTCTCACCCCCTTCTATACCAGACACTCTCACCCCCTTCTATACCGGACAATCTCACCCCCTTCTATACCAGACACTCTCACCCCCTTCTATACCGGACACTCTCACCCCCTTCTATACCGGACAACCTCACCCCCTTCTATACCAGACACTCTCACCCCCTTCTATACCGGACAATCTCACCCCCTTCTATACCGGGCACTCTCACCCCCTTCTATACCGGACAATCTCACCCCCTTCTATACCAGACCACCCCCTTCTATACCGGATACTCTCACCCCCTTCTATACCGGACACTCTCACCCCTTTCTATACCGGACAATCTCACCCCCTTCTATACCGGACACTCTCACCCCCTTCTATACCGGACAATCTCACCCCCTTCTATACCGGGCGCTCTCACCCCCTTCTATACCGGACCACCCCCTTCTATACCGGACACTCTCACCCCCTTCTATACCGGACACTCTCACCCCCTTCTATACCGGACACTCTCACCCCCTTCTATACCGGGCGCTCTCACCCCCTTCTATACCGGACGCTCTCACCCCCTTCTATACCGGACACGCTCACCCCCTTCTATACCGGACACTCTCACCCCCTTCTATACCGGGCGCTCTCACCCCCTTCTTTACCGGACACTCTCACCCCCTTCTATACCGGACAATCTCACCCCCTTCTATACCGGACACTCTCACCCCTTCTATACCGGACAATCTCACCCCCTTCTATACCGGACACTCTCACCCCTTCTATACCGGGCACTCTCACCCCCTTCTATACCGGACAATCTCACCCCCTTCTATACCGGGCGCTCTCACCCCCTTCTATACCGGACAATCTCACCCCCTTCTATACCGGACACTCTCACCCCCTTCTATACCGGACACTCTCACCTCCTTCTATACCGGACACTCTCACTCTCTTCTATACCGGACAATCTCACCCCCTTCTATACCAGACACTCTCACTCTCTTCTATACCGGACAATCTCACCCCCTTCTATACCGGGCACTCTCACCCCCTTCTATACCGGACAATCTCACCCCCTTCTATACCAGACCACCCCCTTCTATACCGGACACTCTCACCCCCTTCTATGCCGGACAATCTCACCCCCTTCTATACCGGACACTCTCACCCCCTTCTATACCGGACAATCTCACCCCCTTCTATACCGGGCGCTCTCACCCCCTTCTATACCGGACCACCCCCTTCTATACCGGACACTCTCACCCCCTTCTATACCGGACACTCTCACCCCCTTCTATACCGGACACTCTCACCTCCTTCTATACCGGACACTCTCACCCCCTTCTATACCGGACACTCTCACCCCCTTCTATACCGGACAATCTCACCCCCTTCTATACCGGACCACCCCCTTCTATACCGGACAATCTCACCCCCTTCTATACCGGACGCTCTCACCCCCTTCTATACCGGACGCTCTCACCCCCTTCTATACCGGACACTCTCACCCCCTTCTATACCGGACAATCTCACCCCCTTCTATACCGGGCGCTCTCACCCCCTTCTATACCGGACAATCTCACCCCCTTCTTTACCGGACGCTCTCACCCCCTTCTATACCGGACAATCTCACCCCCTTCTATACCGGACACTCTCACCCCCTTCTATACCGGACAATCTCACCCCCTTCTATACCGGGCGCTCTCACCCCCTTCTATACCGGACACTCTCACCCCCTTCTATACCAGGCACTCTCACCCCCTTCTATACCGGACAATCTCACCCCCTTCTATACCGGACCACCCCCTTCTATACCGGGCTCTCTCACCCCCTTCTATACCGGACACTCTCACCCTCTTCTATACCGGACAATCTCACCCCCTTCTTTACCGGACGCTCTCACCCCCTTCTATACCGGACAATCTCACCCCCTTCTATACCGGACACTCTCACCCCCTTCTATAAAGGACAATCTCACCCCCTTCTATACCGGGCGCTCTCACCCCCTTCTATACCGGACACTCTCACCCCCTTCTATACCAGGCACTCTCACCCCCTTCTACACCGGACAATCTCACCCCCTTCTATACCGGACCACCCCCTTCTATACCGGGCTCTCTCACCCCCTTCTATACCGGACAATCTCACCCCCTTCTATACCGGACACTCTCACCCCCTTCAATACCGGACACTCTCACCCCCTTCTATACCGGACGCTCTCACCCCCTTCTATACCGGACGCTCTCACCCCCTTCTATACCGGACGCTCTCACACCCTTCTATACCGGACAATCTCACCCCCTTCTATACCGGACACTCTCACCCCCTTCTATACCGGACACTCTCACCCCCTTCTATACCGGACACTCTCACCCCCTTCTGTACCGGGCACTCTCACCCCTTCTATACCGGACACTCTCACCCCCTTCAATACCGGACACTCTCACCCCCTTATATACCGGACGCTCGCACCCCCTTCTATACCGGACAATCTCACCCCTTCTATACCGGACTCTCTCACCCCCTTCTATACCGGACGCTCGCACCCCCTTCTATACCGGACAATCTCACCCCTTCTATACCGGACGCTCGCACCCCCTTCTATACCGGACAATCTCACCCCTTCTATACCGGACAATCTCACCCCCTTCTATACCGGGCGCTCTCACCCCCTTCTATACCGGACCACCCCCTTCTATACCGGACACTCTCACCCCCTTCTATACTGGACACTCTCACCCCCTTCTATACCGGACACTCTCACCCCCTTCTATACCGGGCGCTCTCACCCCCTTCTATACCGGACGCTCTCACCCCCTTCTATACCGGACACTCTCACCCCCTTCTATACCGTGCGCTCTCACACCCTTCTGTCCCGGACACTCTCACCCCCTTCTATACCGGACACTCTCACCCCCTTCTATACCGGACACTCTCACCCCCTTCTATACCGGACAATCTCACCCCCTTCTATACCGGACACTCTCACCCCCTTCTATACCGGGCGCTCTCACCCCCTTCTGTACCGGACACTCTCACCCCCTTCTGTACCGGACACTCTCACCCCCTTCTATACCGGACACTCTCACCCCCTTCTATACCGGGCGCTCTCACCCCCTTCTGTACCGGACACTCTCACCCCCTTCTGTACCGGACACTCTCACCCCCTTCTATACCGGACACTCTCACCCCCTTCTATACCGGGCGCTCTCACCCCCTTCTTTACCGGACACTCTCACCCCCTTCTATACCGGACAATCTCACCCCCTTCTATACCGGGCACTCTCACCCCTTCTATACCGGACAATCTCACCCCCTTCTATACCGGACACTCTCACCCCCTTCTATACCGGACAATCTCACCCCCTTCTATACCAGACCACCCCCTTCTATACCGGACACTCTCACACCCTTCTATGCTGGACAATCTCACCCCCTTCTATACCGGACACTCTCACCCCCTTCTATACCGGACAATCTCACCCCCTTCTATACCGGGCGCTCTCACCCCCTTCTATACCGGACACTCTCACCCCCTTCTATACCGGACACTCTCACCCCCTTCTATACCGGACAATCTCACCCCCTTCTATACCGGACCACCCCCTTCTATACCGGACAATCTCACCCCCTTCTATACCGGACGCTCTCACCCCCTTCTATACCGGACGCTCTCACCCCCTTCTATACCGGACACTCTCACCCCCTTCTATACCGGACAATCTCACCCCCTTCTATACCGGGCGCTCTCACCCCCTTCTATACCGGACACTCTCACCCCCTTCTATACCGGACGCTCTCACCCCCTTCTATACCGGACGCTCTCACCCCCTTCTATACCGGACGCTCTCACCCCCTTCTATACCGGACGCTCTCACCCCCTTCTATACCGGACAATCTCACCCCCTTCTATACCGGACACTCTCACCCCCTTCTATACCGGACAATCTCACCCCCTTCTATACCGGGCGCTCTCACCCCCTTCTATACCGGACACTCTCACCCCCTTCTATACCAGGCACTCTCACCCCCTTCTATACCGGACAATCTCACCCCCTTCTATACCGGACCACCCCCTTCTATACCGGGCTCTCTCACCCCCTTCTATACCGGACAATCTCACCCCCTTCTATACCGGACACTCTCACCCCCTTCTATACCGGACACTCTCACCCCCTTCTATACCAGGCACTCTCACCCCCTTCTATACCGGACAATCTCACCCCCTTCTATACCGGACACTCTCACCCCCTTCTATACCGGACGCTCTCACCCCCTTCTATACCGGACACTCTCACCCCCTTCTATTCCGGACACTATCACCACCTTCTATACCGGACGTTCTCACCCCCTTCTATACCGGGCGCTCTCACCCCCTTCTATACCGGACAATCTCACCCCCTTCTATACCGGACGCTCTCACCCCCTTCTATACCGGACGCTCTCACCCCCTTCTATACCGGACAATCTCACCCCCTTCTATACCGGACACTCTCACCCCCTTCTATACCGGACAATCTCACCCCCTTCTATACCGGACACTCTCACCCCCTTCTATACCGGACGCTCTCACCCCCTTCTATACCGGACACTCTCACCCCCTTCTGTACCGGGCACTCTCACCCCTTCTATACCGGACACTCTCACCCCCTTCAATACCGGACACTCTCACCCCCTTATATACCGGACGCTCGCACCCCCTTCTATACCGGACAATCTCACCCCTTCTATACCGGACACTCTCACCCCCTTCTATACCGGACACTCTCACCCCCTTCAATACCGGACACTCTCACCCCCTTATATACCGGACGCTCGCACCCCCTTCTATACCGGACAATCTCACCCCTTCTATACCGGACTCTCTCACCCCCTTCTATACCGGACGCTCGCACCCCCTTCTATACCGGACAATCTCACCCCTTCTATACCGGACACTCTCACCCCCTTCTATACCGGACGCTCTCACCCCCTTCTATACCGGACACTCTCACCCCCTTCTGTACCGGGCACTCTCACCCCTTCTATACCGGACACTCTCACCCCTTCTATACCGGACACTCTCACCCCCTTCAATACCGGACACTCTTACCCCCTTATATACCGGACGCTCACACCCCCTTCTATACCGGACAATCTCACCCCTTCTATACCGGACTCTCTCACCCCCTTCTATACCGGACGCTCGCACCCCCTTCTATACCGGACAATCTCACCCCTTCTATACCGGACGCTCGCACCCCCTTCTATACCGGACAATCTCACCCCTTCTATACCGGACACTCTCACCCCCTTCTATACCGGGCACTCTCACCCCCTTCAATATCGGACACTCTCACCCCCTTCAATATCGGACACTCTCACCCCCTTCTACACCGGGCCACCCCCTTCTATACCGGACACTCTCACCCCCTTCTATACCGGACACTCTCACCCCCTTCTATACCGGACACTCTCACCCCCTTCTATACCGGACGCTCTCACCCCCTTCTATACCGGACACTCTCACCCCCTTCTGTACCGGGCACTCTCACCCCTTCTATACCGGACACTCTCACCCCTTCTATACCGGACACTCTCACCCCCTTCAATACCGGACACTCTCACCCCCTTATATACCGGACGCTCGCACCCCCTTCTATACCGGACAATCTCACCCCTTCTATACCGGACTCTCTCACCCCCTTCTATACCGGACGCTCGCTCCCCCTTCTATACCGGACAATCTCACCCCTTCTATACCGGACACTCTCACCCCCTTCTATACCGGACGCTCTCACCCCCTTCTATACCGGACACTCTCACCCCCTTCTGTACCGGGCACTCTCACCCCTTCTATACCGGACACTCTCACCCCTTCTATACCGGACACTCTCACCCCCTTCAATACCGGACACTCTCACCCCCTTATATACCGGACGCTCGCACCCCCTTCTATACCGGACAATCTCACCCCTTCTATACCGGACTCTCTCACCCCCTTCTATACCGGACGCTCGCACCCCCTTCTATACCGGACAATCTCACCCCTTCTATACCGGACGCTCGCACCCCCTTCTATACCGGACAATCTCACCCCTTCTATACCGGACACTCTCACCCCCTTCTATACCGGGCACTCTCAGCCCCTTCAATATCGGACACTCTCACCCCCTTCTATACCGGACGCTCTCACCCCCTTCTATACCGGACACTCGCACCCCCTTCTATACCGGACACTCTCATCCCCTTCTATACCGGACACTCTCACCCCCTTCTATACCGGACACTCTCACCCCCTTCTATACCGGACACTCTCACCCCCTTCTATACCGGACACTCTTACCACCTTCTATACCGGGCACTGTCACCCCCTTCAATATCGGACACTCTCACCCCCTTCTATACTGGACAATCTCACCCCCTTTTATACCGGACAATCTCACCCCTTCTATACCGGACAATCTCACCCCTTCTATACTGGACGCTCTCACCCCCTTCTATACCAGACACTCTCACCCCTTCTATACCGGGCTCTCTCACCCCCTTCTATACCGGACAATCTCACCCCCTTCTATACCGGGTGCTCTCACCCACTTCCTGCCCAGGCAAATTCTCAGCTTTCAGCGCTCTCACATTTTGAATGACAATTGCGTGGTCATGTAATATTCATTCGCTATTGTCACACAACTGGGTGGGCTCGGGGCGCAGAGCTCTCTGTTTTTCAAGCCAATTAGGCTCTCAGGCTCTAATCATGTGCTAGGAAAAAAAAAAAATCCCATTGGAATCCATACGTCCAGCACCCTGCATGTAGATCAGGGGCCGGGCGCACGGATTGGGGGGTGCCCCTGCACCCTGCATGTAGATTAGGGGGCCGGGTGCATGGATTAGGGGGCAGGCAAATGGATTGGGGGCGCCCCTGCATGTAGATTAGGAGGCCGAGTGCATGCTCTCTAATTAGGCAAATTAGGCGGTCGCCTAAGGCCCTGCGCTCACAGGGGCCTCGCGGCCGCCTAGTTTGCCTACTTGAAGAGCTGTGTTGATGGCGGATCCCCCCGCTATCAGCACAGTGCTGAGTCCACTCACCGCTACATGGAGAGATAGCGGGCTGTTTACCGGGTGATCGGAGCTCACTGACAGCTCCGGATCACAGCCAGGGAGAGCCGCTCAGAACCAGCGCTGACACATCATCCCCCCACAAGCAGGAGAGGAGAGAGAGCTACTAATGCTGCTGCTCCTCCTCCTTCCGCCCACTTCTCCTGTCTGCCCCGCTGACCCGTCGGGGGATGAAGCCAGTGTCGGACCAAGTCCCGAACTTCCGGCACTGCGCTCCACTCCACTCAGTGAGGATTCTTAGCTGTGCCCTCGATCTCTGGTTCCTCCGCCCGGCGCCTATCTCCCCGCCCACCTTGGTGACCCTTTTTGCATCTGCTGCTGAATACACAGCGAAGAGAAATCTGTAGAAATCCGCTCCACCTCTCAGCTCCGCCCCCCAACTTTAGCTCTCACACCTTGCTTGCAGCGGTACTAGATTCCTGCCGGTAAGGCAATATAAATGGAGGTCTTAAAGAGGGCAGGGGGTGTTGCTATAAGGGGGTCTCTATGATCTCTGGGGGTCTCTAGGGGGGGTGCTCTGATGTAAGGGGTATCCTTTCCTTCCGCTCCCCCTGCACCTTGCCCACTTATCCTCCCTCTGTGCTGTGCCCTCCTGCTCCCTCCTTTACTTTACTCTTTTGTCCTGTGCCCACTTACCCTCCCCCGTATTGTACCCTCCTGTCCTGGTATCGTGCCCACTTACCCTCCCCCTATGCTGTGCCCTCATCCCCCCTGTATTGTGCCAACTTACCCTCCCCCTGTGTGGTGCCCACTCACTCTCCCCCTGTACTGTACCCTCCTGCCCCCTGTACTGTGCCCACTTACCCTCCCCCTGTGCTATGCCCTCCTGCCCCCTGTACTATGCCCACTTACCCTCCCCCTGTACCGTATCCTCCTCCCCCCTGTACTGGGCCCACTTACCCTCCCCCTGTACTGTACCCTCCTGCCCCCTGTACTGTGCCCACTTATCCTCCTCCCTGTGCTGTGCCCTCCTGCTCCCCCTGTACTGTACCTTTCTGCCCCCTTACTGTGCCCACTTACCCCCCCTGTTCTGTGCCCTCCTGCCCCCCCTGTACTGTACCCTTCTGTCTCCCGTACTGTGCCCACTTACCACCCCCCTGTGCTGTACCCTCCTGCCCCCTGTACTGTGCCCACTTACCCTCCCCCTTTGCTGTGCCCTCCTGCCCCCTGTACTGTGCTCACTTACCCTCTCCCCTGTGCTGTGTCTTCCTGCTCCCCCTGTACTGTACCCTCCTGCCCCCCCGACTGTGCCCACTTACCCCCGCCCTGTACTGTACCCTCCTGCCCCCTGTACTGTGCCCACTTACCCTCCCCCCTGTGCTGTGCCCTCCTGCTCCCTCCTTTACTATACCCTCCTGCCCCCTGTACTGTGCCAACTTACCTTTCCCCTGTGCTGTGTCCTCCTGCTCCCCCTGTACTGTGTCCAATTACCCTCCTTATACAGTTAATTTATATCACTTGAATTATTTTTCCCATTACGGGTGTGAGTGGGGCCCCGTGCCTAGGTTTTGCCTAAGGCCTCACAAAGCCTAGAGCCGCCTCTGAGTGCATGGATTAGGAGGGGCGCCCCTGCGCCCTACATGTAGATTAGGGGTCGGGCACATGGATTAGGGGGGCCGCCCCTGCGTGTAGATTGGAAACCGGGTGCATGGATTAGGGGGGCAGCGCCCCTGCACCATGCATATAGATTAGGGGCCGGTGCATGGATTAGGGGGATGCCCCTGCATGTAAATTAGGGGCCAGGCGCATGGACTAGGGGGGGCGCCCCTGTACCCTGCATGTAGATTAGGAGCCGGGCGCATGGATTAGGGGGGCAGCACCCCTGCCCCCTGCATGTAGATTAGGGGTCGGGCACATGGATTAGGGGGGCGCCCCTGCATGTAGATTTGGGGTCGGGCGCATGGATTGGGGGGGTGCCCCTGTATGTAGATTAGGGGTCGGGCGCATGGCTTAGGGGGGGTGCCCCTGTATGTAGATTAGGGGTCGGGCACATGGATTAGGGGGGGCGCCCCTGCATGTAGATTAGGGGGCCGGGTGCATGGATTAGGAGGGGTGCCCCTGTGTCCTGCATGTAGATTAGGGGTCGGGCGCATGGATTAGGGGGGGTGCCCCTGTATGTAGATTAGGGGTCGGGCGCATGGATTAGGGGGGGTGCCCCTGTATGTAGATTAGGGGTTGGGCGCATGGATTGGGGGGCGCCCCTGCATGTAGATTAGGAGGCTGGTGCATTTATTAGGTGGGCGGCGCCCGTGTACCCTGCATGTAAATTAGGAGCCGAGCGCATGGATTAGGGGGGGCAGAGCCCCTGCGCCCTGCATGTAGATTAGGGGTCGGGCGCATGGATTGGGGGAGTGGCGCCCCTACTGGAGTGGCTGCCACTGCTACTATCCATGCGTTTTTGATGCTGTAAAAAAAGCGCACTGGACTGTATGTGGTGTGAACTGGCCCTTAGTGAAGACGCCGGTGCCTGCACCCAAGCCAATGGTTCAAAAATAAAAAGGAAAACTGCGCTGCAGAGCAAAAAAGGTCAAAGGTAAAAGCTGCACACAAAATACACCAATATCTGTGTATACCATGAAAAATAAAAAATAAATAAAGTGCGCTAATTATATGAAAATACACACATAGATGTGAATACATGTGGGTAGTAGTAAAAACCACAATCTACTGAGAGCAAGTAAATGACTCCATGAGTGGTAAAAATATATAAGTGCAAAACATAAAAACTCAAATAAAAAGAAGAAACAAAAAATGTGTACATGTAAAATACAATGATATTAATAGCGTGAAAATCTGAAAATCAAACAAACTCAGTCCATGGGTTCAAATATAAAAAGTTCATCAGTGAAAAAAAGCTTTCATCCACTATACAGCTCAGCAGCCACTAATCCCCCTATGAGTGGATTGACAAAGGAGAGAGATGTGCAGGATGGTGCAAATCCACTGGCGGTGACTCCAATAAGTGAGAAAGTTATAAAGGTGGACTCTTACCCTCCGTGTTGGACCCCCTCCTTGGCAGGGTCTATCAGGCATGCAGATTTTTGCCCTCTGCAGGGACCATGTAATGAGAAGATCTCCCCAGCAGCTGTTAGGAATGTTGTCTCCGATCCGGGCTGGTCCAAGTGAAAAGCCTGGAGAGGGGGGAAGGAAAGCTCTCTTGCTCCCAGTGTGGCAAAGGAAAAAACAAAAGAGCGGAGCTCCAATAGTGTAAAAAGTTTCGGAATTTATTAAATAAAAGTACAGACCGCAACAGAGAGTGCACGCTCCGTGAAGTGAAAATACAATTAAAAACAAGCCGGCATATAAAAATCGTAATAACCCGTGCATAACATGGGGCAATCGTGACGGCTTACAACGTAGCCACGCCCTACATGTTTCGTCATTAGTAGACGTCTTCAAAGGGGCCGAGCTGCAGAGGGCAAAAATCTGCATGCCTGATAGACCCTGCCAAGGAGGGGGTCCAACACGGAGGGTAAGAGTCCACCTGTATCACTTTCTCACTTATTGGAGTCACCGCCAGTGGATTTGCACCATCCTGCACATCTCTCTCCTTTGTCAATCCACTCATAGGGGGATTAGTGGCTGCTGAGCTGTATAATGGATGAAAGCTTTTTTTCACTGATGAACTTTTTATATTTGAACCCATGGACTGAGTTTGTTTGATTTTCAGATTTTCACGCTATTAATATCATTGTATTTCACATGTACACATTTTTTGTTTCTTCTTTTTATTTGAGTTTTTATGTTTTGCACTTATATATTTTTACCACTCATGGAGTCATTTACTTGCTCTCAGTAGATTGTGGTTTTTACTACTACCCACATGTATTCACATCTATGTGTGTATTTTCATATAATTAGCGCACTTTATTTATTTTTTATTACCCAAGCCAATGGACAAATCGGCTACAGGGGGGCCGACGTCACGGGCTCCCCGGACAGGTAAGTGTCCTCCTATTAATAGTCAGTATTTGTAGCTGCTGACTTTTCATTTTTATTTTTTTACAGGCTTTCACAGAGTTTTTTTATTTTTTGCTAAGTAAAGGAAGAGAGATTGAAGATTTTGGGGAAAAAATGCATTTCTCTTCGTTTCTGTTTTGCAAATGAATAATCTTTCTTCATAAGTTTCAGCCAAAATGTATTCTGCTCCATTACTTTGGTGAAAATAACCCAAATCAGTGGATATTATTTAGTCTGTAGGGAAGTTATAGAGATAAAAAGAGTAGAGAAACTTCCACGTTACTATGTGTGCTGTGATGAGTAAATATGTAAAACAAGTTATAGAGTCCACAAACTATGGTGTATATGTACACTATATTACCAAAAGTATTGGGACGCCTGCCTTTACACGCACATGAACTTTAATGGCATCCCAGTCTTAGGCCATAGGGTTCAATATTGAGTTGGCCCACCCTTTGCAGCTATAACAGCTTCAACTCTTCTGGGAAGGCTGTCCACAAGGTTTAGGAGTGTGTCTATGGGAAGGTTTGACCATTCTTCCAGAAGTGCATTTGTGAGGTCAGGCATTGATGTTGGACAAGAAGGCCTGGCTCGCAGTTTCCGCTCTAATTCATCCCAAAGGTGTTCTATCAGGTTGAGGTCAGGACTCTGTGCAGGCCAATCAAGTTCCTCCACCCCAGACTCACTCATCCACGTCTTTATGAATGGTGGGTGTGGCCAAATTGTGTTAACAGTGGAAGTGGCTTAAAGGGGCATAGTTAAATAAAAAAAGCACAAAGCAGCCCGGATCCTCCTCTTCTCGGGTCCCTCTTCTGTACTCCTGGCCCCTCCCTCCTGTTCAGTGCCCCCACAGAAAGCAGCTTGGTATGGGGGAACCCCAGCCAAGTCACAGCTCCGTGTGTCCATGCAGATATGGAGCACGGGCCCAGATCCACCCCATCTCTCTCCTGATTAGCTGACTGACTTTGATTGACAGCAGCACAAGCCAATGATACAGGAGATGGTCAGAGACTGCAGACATGATACAAGAGATGGTCAGAGACTGAGGACATGATACAAGAGATGATCAGAGACTGAGGACATGATACAAGAGATGATCAGAGACTGAGGACATGATACAAGAGATGATCAGAGACTGAGGACATGATACAAGAGATGGTCAGTGACTGAGGACATGATACAAGAGATGATCAGAGACTGAGGACATGATACAAGAGATGATCAGAGACTGAGGACATGATACAGGAGATGGTCAGAGACTGAGGACATGATACAAGAGATGGTCAGAGACTGAGGACATGGTACAAGAGATGATCAGAGACTGAGGACATGATACAAGAGATGATCAGAGACTGAGGACATGATACAAGAGATGATCAGAGACTGAGGACATGATACAAGAGATGGTCAGTGACTGAGGACATGATACAAGAGATGATCAGAGACTGAGGACATGATACAAGAGATGATCAGAGACTGAGGACATGATACAGGAGATGGTCAGAGACTGAGGACATGATACAAGAGATGATCAGAGACTGAGGACATGATACAAGAGATGATCAGAGACTGAGGACATGATACAGGAGATGGTCAGAGACTGAGGACATGGTACAAGAGATGATCAGAGACTGAGGACATGATACAGGAGATGGTCAGAGACTGAGGACATGATACAAGAGATGGTCAGAAACTGAGGACATGGTACAAGAGATGATCAGAGACTGAGGACATGATACAAGAGATGATCAGAGACTGAGGACATGATACAAGAGATGGTCAGAGACTGAGGACATGATACAAGAGATGGTCAGAGATTGGAGACATGATACAAGAGACGATCAGAGACTGAGGACATGATACAGGAGATGGTCAGAGATTGGAGACATGATACAAGAGATGGACAGAGACTGCACCCCCACTCTGGATGTAGGAGCACAGCAGACAGCATCATTGTCAGTCTCGGGGGGGGGGGGATTTAGATACACTAACAAATTGAAGCCAAACTACACCCAACACTTTATAAACAGCTACTGCAACAGTTTTGTTTTGTTTTTTCCTTTTTTGGGATAAAGATTTTACATGAATTATTAAAAGCTGATCATTGTTAGCACCCCTGTCAGTGGTAAATGGTTTGTCCCATCCCTGTAACTGCTACATCTGCTGGAGAGCTTGTTCTTTTGAAGAATAACAGACTTACTGGCTGGATCACCAGATGAAAATAGAAGAAAGAAAGCCTAAAAATAAAACAAATGCAGTCATTGCATCAAGAATTGAGCTGCAATATAATACATGTCTGATTAGAGTTTAATACGGTTTATATTAGGCTCAGGTGAAGTGTTAGGAGTTTATTGTATTTTTTCGGAGGGGGGATTAAGAGTTAAATGTTTATGTTTAGGGTAAATATTAAAGCAGAACGCCAGCCTGAAATATTGTTAACAAATTCCAGGTATTGTCTACATTGTAAACATTATGGGACCCTCAGTAAACATCATAAGGCCCTCAGTAGACATTATAGGGTCCTCAGTAAACATCATAAGGCCCTCAGTAGACATTATAGGGCCCTCAGTAGACATTGTGGGGCCCTTAGTGGACATCATATTGCCCACATGTAGACAAAATGGGGCCCTCAGTGGACATTATGGGACACTCAGTAGACATTATGGGGTCCCCAGTAGACATTATGGGGTCCCCAGTAGACATTATGGGGCCCTTAATAGACATTATGGGGCCATCAGTAGACATTATGAGCCAATCAGTAGACATTACGAGGCCATCAGTAGACATTATGAGCCAATCAGTAGACATTATGAGGCCCCCAGTAGACATCATATGATCCTCAGTAGACATCATGTGGCCATCAATAGATATTATGGGGCCCTCAATAGACATTAAGGGGCCCTAAGTAGACCTTATGGGTTCCCCTATTCAGTTTTGCCCACCTCCAATATCAGTGGGGGGGGTCACCTCACTTCTATAGTATGAACCCCCCCCCCATCCCCCCTCCCCCGTTGGAGGATTTTGGGAGATGTAGAAATCTATAATAAGATACACAGATACAAAGAGTTTAATTATTTTTAAGAAGGATTTCCCGATACAGGCGACTCCCAACATTAACGTGCCCTCTTCAGGTCTTTCATTGCCGCTAAAGCTACGTCAGTAGACATTGTGGGGCTCTCAGTAACATTATGGGGCCCTCAGTAGACATCATATTGCCCACATGTAGACAAAATGGGGCCCTCAATGGACATTATGGGGCACTCATTAGACATCATGTGGCCGTCAGTAGACATTATGGGGCCCTTTAATAGACATTATGGGGCCCCCAGTAGACATTATGGGACCCTCTGTAGACATTATGGGGCCCTCAGTAGATATCATGCGGTCCCCAGTAGACATTATGTGGCAATCAGTAGATATTATGGGGCCCTCAGAAGACATCATGGGATCCTCCGTAGACATTGTGGGGCCCTCAGTAGACATCATGTAGTCATCAGTAGACATTATAGGGCCCTCAGTAGACATTATGGGGCCTTCAGTAGACATCATATTGCGCACATGTAGACAAAATGGGGCCCTCAATGGACATTATGGGGCTCTCAGTAGACATCATGTGGCCATCAGTAGACATTATGGGGCCCCCAGTAGACATTATGGGGCCCTCAGTAGACATTATGGGGCCATCAGTAGACATTATGGGGCCATTAGTAGACATTATGAGACCCCCAGTAGACATTATGGGGCCCCCAGTAGACATCATATAGTCCTTAGTAGACATCATGTGGCCATCAGTAGATATTATGGGGCCCTCAATACACATTAAGGGGCCCCACTAGACATCATATGGCCCTCAGTAGACCTTATGGGTTCCCCTATTTAGTTTTGCCCACCTCCAATATCGCTGGGGGTGGGGGGGGGGTCACCTCACTTGTATAGTACGCCACCCCCATTGGAGGATTTTGAAATGTAGAAATCTATAATAAGAAGACACAACACACAGATGCAAAGAGTTGGTTTATTTTTAAGAAGGATTTCCAGATACAGGCGACTCCCGACATTAGCGCGCCCTCTTCAGGTCTTTCATTGCCACTAAAGCTGCGTTCCGTCCTGACGCTCCCATGACTCCGCCCCCTAAAAGGGAAAAAAAATAAACATTGTTCAATGTCTTTATAAAGGAGCACTCCGCAGTCAGGGAGATCGGAGGGAGAAATATTTTATCGGATGTTTTTGTATATTATTTTCTCCTTTTATTGTCCTTGCTGGTCCATAGAAGGGAGCTCTAGCCACGGACTCTGATCATGTGATGGCAGATCCTGAGTCATCTGACCACCAATACGTCATTGCTAATTAATGGCGGTGACACCTCACACTCTACAGATGCAGATCTAAACCTGATCACTAAATCCTCATGGAAGATTTATTATGTTATCTCAATCTTTCTAAACCTGAAGCTTTTAACTAAAAGAATGTCCAGCGCTGCCGCCATATGGATCGTTCTGCAGCCACTTCCTGTTATTGGGTGACAACACTCTGTCACCGCCCCCAATTTTGTTTCCGAGTTGTCACCCTGTCACATGCAGCCACCAGCACTTCCACCAACACACATTGCACAGGCAGGGTCCACCATCGTCACTATCAGGAAGCCAAGACACATCAATGATGGGAGCTGGTTCTGGAGCAAGTGCAATAGACAGGAAATAGCTGAAAGATGCTGCAGGAGATCAGCAAGTAATATTTAATAAGGGAAAAAGGAGATTGTTTATGATACACAGGGCTATCCGACGCAATGTAATTTAGTTCAGATTTACTATGGAAAATACATTTAATATGGTGGTGTATCGTAGGCGTGTCTTCTACAGCCCCAATTCTAAAAAAATCCACATAAAAAAAAAAAAAGAATGCAATGATCTGCAAATCTCATAAACCATTGTTTTATTCTCAATAGAAAATAGAAAACATAACATTTTTCAAACTGAGAAAATGGACAATTTTAAGAAGAAAAAAACAGGTCATTGTGAAATTGGTGACAGCAACACGTCTCAAAAAAGTTGGGGCGGGGCCATGTTTAGCACCACCCCCTTCTCTATAAACGTTCGGGAACTGACCAGTTGCTTAGGTTTTGGGGATAGGATTGTTGTCCCTGATATAGGATTCTAACTGCTCAGCACTCCTGTATTTTCATTTACAGTAGTGAAAGGTCTGGACTGCAGGCAGGCCAGTGAAGCACCCGGATCTTCTACTCTGTTGTCATAGATGCAGTATGCGGTTTAGCATTGTCCTGCTGTAATATACAAGACCTTCCTTGAAAAAGACGTCCTCTGGATAGGAGCATATGCTGCTCCAAAACCTGGATAGACCTCCAAGACCTCCGATACCTTTGCTTGGTGCACTGAGCCAAATCATTTGGTGGAGGGGGGATTATGGTGTGGGGTTGTTTATCAGGGGTTGGGCTTGGCCCCTTAGTTCCAGTGAAGGGAACTCTTAAGGCGTCAGCACACCAAGACATTTTGGACAATTTCATGTTCCCAACTTTGTGGGAACAGTTTGGGGATGGCCCCTTCCTGTTCCAGCATGACTGCGCACCAGTGCACAAAGCAAGGTCCATAAAGACATGGATGAGCGAGTTTGGGGTGGAGGAACTTGACTGGCCTGCACAGAGTCCTGACCTCAACCCGATAGAACACATTTGGGATGAATTAGAACAGAGACTATGAGCCAGGCCTTCTTGTCCAACATCAGTACCTGACCTCACAAATGCACATCTGGAAGAATGGTCAAACATTCCCATAGACACACTCCTAAACCTTGTGGACAGCCTTCCCAGAAGAGTTGAAGCTTTTATGGCTGCAAAGGGTGGGCCAACTCAATATTGAACCCTACGGACTAAGACTGGGATGCCATTAAAGTTCATGTGCGTGTGGGTGCGGTGCATACTAGCTCAGTATGCCTTTTGCCTTACAGATTAAAAAAAAAATAATAATAATAATTTGTACGGGTATACAACCGCTTTAAGTATACACTCGCAGTGATATCAATGCACGAAGGATAAATGTATCAAATTACAAAGTGCTAGGTGCTCCACAAATATTGCTGGTGCCGTGTGCCACACTCCCCTCTTGTGACCCCACTAACCAAAAAACATGGACCCTCAGCTTTGCAGTCTGCGGTCAAAAACGCTGTGATCTATATGATCTGGTATGTGACGAATGGATTTTCAGAGAGCCTTGGTTCTTAAGGACATTCAGAGTGGGTCGACCATATTCAACCGGGAGCAAAAGAAAGGAACTGATAGCGAAGTACTGTTGACATAGTATAAATTTGAGCAATCTAGGCGCCACTTACAAAATAGCGGAATCAACAGGCTTCAGTGCAAACATCCGGGTGCGCCGCTGATAGGCAGTATTCCAACAGGATAACGAACCCCAAAACACACCTCCAAGACGACCACTGCCTTGCTAAAGAAGCTGAGGGTAAAGGTGATGGACTGGCCAAGCATGTCTCCAGACCTAAACCCTATTGAGCATCTGTGGGACATCCTCAAATGGAAGGTGGAGGAGCGCAAGGTCTCTAACATCCACCAGCTCTGTGATGTCGTCATGGAGGAGGGGAAGAGGACTCCAGTGGCAACCTGTGAAGCTCTGGTGAACTTTATGCCCAAGAGGCAGTGCTGGAAAATAATGGTGGCCACACAAAATACTTTGTTCGGGTATGACGCCCATACTTCTAGACTCTTTCACTTCAACACAATTCCGTCTCAAATCACTTTTTTCATCATTCCTTTTTGGTCTTATTTGGTTTATTTCATGTTAGCCACTTCCTCACTGGCATTTTCACCTACCTCACCTTATCCCCTTCGGTCCCTCTGTCCTTATCATGTTTCACCAGGCTGCACTGTACTTGATACCTCTTCTACTTAGCTACAAGTATCATGCTATCTTGTAGCAACTGCTGACCTACCCATACACATTTATGTTGCAGCTGTTTTCCATGACTATGGACATTGAGAAACCCCCAGGGGACACCTATTTTTCATAATGGTTCCATCTTTAATCCAGTTGACACCTGGAGGGGCCCTGCTGGATCCACTCCCTCTGCTCCCTTGCTATGCTCGTGACGTCGCTGCCATTGGTTGGGAAAACCAGCCTGTTGCACCTTGGTATTGCCTATTGGTAAGTGTGGGACCTTCCACTCATCAGGTCCCCCCCTTCCTCACCTTGTTGTCTAATGATTTCCATTATCGTGACATATACCTACAATTGATGTTTTCTATTTTAGATACACTGCTAGTGTACTTACTCCTGAAGAAGTGAGCACTGACTTGCGAAACGCGTCGAGTTTTAGATTTTGTGTATCATTTTACATGGATCTTTGCAATAGATGTCTTCACATCATATTATGTATCCTACCTGTTACCAACTGTTTTTATCTATAGATGTAAACTATGTATTATTACCTTTATATACTCAATAAAGTTACTTTTCTACATATGTTGGCCTTACAGTGTTCACCTCCACAAAGTCTCAGGGCAAATATCTGTTTTGTTATGCCACACAAAATATTGACACATTTTGGACATTTTCACTTAGGGGTGTACTCACTTTTGTTGCCAGCGGTTTAGACCTTAATGGCTGTGTGTTGAGTTATTTTGAGGGGACAGCAAATTTTGAGGGGACAGCAAATTTACACTGTTATCCCCTTAGCGTCGAGCGTACACACATATGCGGCTTCGGCTTTAAGGGGTTATACCAGGGTGATGCCTGCATCACTCCGGTACCGTTTTTTTAGAGCAGGGGGTCGGCTCTTTAGGGATAACAACCAATGCGGCTAAAAGCCACTCGGTTGTTATCCCAAACGAACGGGAGAGGACGTTCCCCCCTCCCGCCACCTTCCGCCGCTGTTCCCGGGCCTCCCGTCCCACCGGGAGACCCGATCCGCGATCCGGCACTTCCGCCGGCTAGAGAGAGACTGAATCAAACCCAAAAAAGGCTTTGCTCCGGTCTCCTATGTGTGAACACGGAAGAAACGTCACAATATCACTCCCGGTTTATCGGCTGCCAATGGCGCCGATTTTTAAAAAAACGACAGTATTCAGAATCGCCGTTTTTAGCAATCTGAACAGTTTTAAGTGCAAAGGAGGGATATGGGGTCTTTTGGAACACCCGATCCCGCCATAAAGAGTACCTGTCACCACCTATTACTGTCACAAGGGATGTTTACAGCAATAAAAGTGATCAATTTTTTTTTTTTTTTTTTTTTTTTTACAGAGACACTGTAAAAAAAAAAAGATAAAATAATTTTAAAAAATGTAAAGCACCCCCGACCCCGTGAGCTCGTGCAGCAAAGAAACTGCATGCGTAAGTCGTTAAACAGTGTTTAAATCACACATGTGAGGTATCGCCACGACCTACAGACTGAGAGCAATACTTCTAGCACCAGACCTCCTCTGTAACTCTAACCCAGTGTTAATTTTAGTCTTAGGACTAAAATGGCATTTTAGTTTTAGTCCCATTTAAGTCTTCTGCAATTGTTTTAGTCGTATTTAGTCAACTATATCTCCAGTACATTTTAGTCGACTAAAATGTCCTACGTTTTAGTTGACTTAACTCTCCAGTACATTTCAGTAATTTCAATTTAGCTTTAGTCATAGTCTTTTAAATAAAATGGCATTTTAGTTTTAGTCTCATTTTAGTCTTAGGACTAAAATTGAATTTTAGTTTTCGTCTCATTTTAGTTTTTTGACTAAAATGGCTTTTAGTTTTGTTCGTATTTTAGTCATCTCAATTGTTTTAGTTTTAGTCATATTATAGTCGCCTAATATAGTATTCTAAATTAACACTGCTCCAACTTAGTAACCGTTATTGCTTTTTTTAAAGCGTCGCCTATGGAGAATTTTAGGTACCGTAGTTTTTTCGCCCGAGTGTGTGCAATTTCAAAGCGTGACATGTTAGGTATCTATTTACTCGGCGTAACATCATCTTTCACAGTACACAAAAATTGGGCTAACTTTACTGTTTAGGGGTTTTTTTTAATTCATGAATGTGTCTTTTTTCCCAAAAAATTGCGTTTGAAAGACCGCTGCGCAAATACTGTGCGACATAAAATATTGCAGCGATCGCCATTTTATTCTCTAGGATCTCTGCTAAAAAAATAATTAAAATAAAATAATGTGTATATATGTGTGTGTGTGTGTTTATATATAAAAAATGTTTGGGGGTTCTAAGTAATTTTATAGCAAAAAATACAGATTTTTAACTTGAAAGCAACAAATGTCAGACATAGGCGTAGGCATGAAGGGGTTATACAAGCTGCACACTCACTACTTTACATTGTAGCAAAGTGTCATTTCTTCAGTGTTGTCACATGAAAAGATACAAGAAAATATTTACAAAGCTGTGAGGGGTGTATATTTACTTAAAATGTTGACACATTCAATACCTATTGTACCTGCTGTATCATGTTTGCACACATCTCTAGAATAGATGAAATGTAACAATGATAACATTTTAAAAATCAATTCTAAACAACTCAGTACAATGTATGAATGCTCAACAAATCAAGTGAAGTGTCACTTCCAATACGTGAGGCCAAATGCAAAGCACAAAGATCTCCACGTCCTCCAATCATATCATTAACATTAAAAAAGAGGAAGCTGCCAGACATGCAGAAACATCAGGACCAAAACCAGCCGCAACCGCTCTACCAGCTTCAATCAGTCGTGCAATCAGCATTTTTGCTTGTTGCCATGTAAACACAGATTTGTCTTCCACAGATAATAATAATAAAACAGGAACCGTTTCTCGAGGCAAATAAGTCATAAGACCGGTTATGTGTCGGCAGCAAGAAAAGAGAAGTTCAGAAGAATTATAAACCAAATAAAGATATATATATCTATCTATATTAGTGATTCTCAACCTCACTAGTGCCGTGACCTCTTGATAAAATTTCCCAAGTTGTGGGGACTTCTAACGGTAACATTATTTTCGTAGCGTGGGTTGTCAGCACCCAAGACAAGTAATTTGCACCCCTAACCCACGGACATTTAGCGCCCCCTGAGTCCCTTTCACTCCTACATTATTAAAACCCCTCATGGTACATTGTAGGATGTACTACTCTTTCTCTTTGTTCTCCTTTCTTTCCCTTTTATCTCTCTTTATCCTAATTTCTTGTTTTTTGTCCCCATCCCTCTCTCTAGCCGTCTTTCTTGATCTTTCTCATATTCTTTCTCTCCCTTTTTCTTTGTTCCTCTCCATCTTTTCCTCTCCCTTCCATGTATTCTCTATTTTTATTCGTTCTCTTACTCCTTGGTGGGAGGGGTGGGGGGAGTTGGGATCAGTGGCAGTGCTGGCGGGGAGTTGGGATCAGTGGCAGTGCTGGCGGGGAGTTGGGATCAGTGGCAGTGCTTGTGGGGGGTGAGATGAGTGGCAGTGCTGGGGGGAGTTCTGATCAGCCAACTTAGGTGTTCTTGATCAAGGTCATTTGCCCATCTGAGAACTGTAGTGGTGACTTTTAAAGACAACTACAATGACACTCACTGTGTCTCCGGCTTCACTATGTCTCGCAGCAGTGACACCTATGCCGAAATCAGGAAAATGGGTCTTCTCCAGCCCCTCCCACTTCACATTCCTTACCAGTCAGCAGACCTCTAGTCTCTGCCCCCCACCTATCCCGTGAACTGAATTGGTGGCTGCGAAGAGGCTGAGTGGGTGGCCATGGGCTCCAGGAACAGCCCAGCTGGGCTTCCACAGGCTCCAGGGACAGCTCTGCTGGGTGGCCGCGAATAAGGCTGGGAGAGCAGTGCGGGCTTCAGGAACAGCCCAGCATTTGGTGACCCCTAGAAAATCATCATTCGACCCCCAGGTTGAGAACCACTGTTCTATGTAGATATATATAGATCTATATAGATCTACAGTTGCAATAAAAAGTATGTGAACCCTTTTGGAATTATAGGGATTTCTGCACAAATTAATCATAAAATGTGATCTGAGTTACAACAATAGACAATCACAGTCTGCTTAAACTAATACCACACAAATAATTAAATGTTACCATGTTTTTATTAAACACACCATGTAAACATTCACAGTGCAGGTGGAAAAAGTATGTGAACCCTTGGATTTAATAACTGGTTGAACCTCCTTTGGCAACAATAACTTCAACCAAACGTTTCCTGTAGTTGCAGATCAGACTTGCACAACGGTCAGGAGTAATTCTTGACCATTCCTCTTTACAGAACTGTATCAGTTCAGCAATTTTCTTGGGATGTCTGGTGTGAATCGCTTTCTTGAGGTCATGCCACAGCATCTCAATTGGGTTGAGGTCAGGACTCTGACTGGGCCACTCCGGAAGGCGTATTTTCTTCTGTTTAAGCCATTCTGTTGATGATTTACTTCTATGCTTTGGGTCATTGTCCTGTTGCAACACCCATCTTCTGTTAAGCTTCAGCTGGTGGACAGATGGCCTTAAGTTCTCCTGCAAAATGTCTTGATAAACTTGGGAATTCATTTTTCCTTCGATGATAGCAATCCGTCCAGGCCCTGACGCAGCAAAGCAGCCCCAAACCATGATGCCCCCCACCACCATACTTCACAGTTGAGGGATAAGGTTTTGATGTTGGTGTGCTGTGCCTCTTTTTCTCCACACATAGTGTTGTGTGTTTCTTCCAAACAACTTAACTTTGGTTTCATCTGTCCACAGAATATTTTGCCAGTACTGCTGTGGAACATCCAGGTGCTCTTGTGCAAACTGTAAACGTGCAGCAATGTTTTTTTTGGACAGCAGTGGCTTCCTCTATGGTATCCTCCCAAAAAATCCATTCTTGTTTAGTGTTTTACGTAACGTAGATTCGCTAACAGGGATGTTAGCATATGGCAGAGACTTTTGTAAGTCTTTAGCTGACACTCTAGGATTCTTCTTTACCTCATTGAGCAGTCTGCGCTGTGCTCTTGCAGTCATCTTTACAGGACGCCCACTCCTAAAGAGAGTAGCAGCAGTGCTGAACTTTCTCCATTTATAGACAATTTGTCTTACCGTAGACTGATGAACAGCAAGGCTTTTGGAGATACTTTTATAACCCTTTCCAGCTTTATGCAAGTCAACAATTCTTAATCGTAGGTCTTCTGAGAGATCTTTTGTGCGAGGCACCATTCACATCAGGAAATGCTTCTTGAGAAAAGCAAACCCAGAACTGGTGTGTGTTTTTTTTATAGGGCAGCTGTAACCAACACCTCCAATCTCATCTCATTGATTGGACTCCAGTTGGCTCTCCAGATCTAAATAGTCTAGGGGTGCACATACTTTTTCCAACTGCACTGTGAATGTTTACATGGTGTGTTCAATAAAAACATGGTAACATTTAATTCTTTGTGTGTTATTAGTTTAAGTAAAGACTGTGATTGTCTATTGTTGTGACACATTTTATGACCAATTTGTGCAGAAATCCCTATAATTCCAAAAGGGTTCACATACTTTTTATTGCAACTGTATAGATCTATATAGATCTATACAGATCTATATAGATATATATATATCTATATAGATATACGTATATATATATATATATATATATATATATATATGTATATCTATATGTATAAGTCTCCCATAAGACTTCCATATGTGCAAGACACTGGAAGCGGGATACAAGGTGATGTCTCGTTGGTATTACACGCCAGAAAGGATACATAAGATGTTCCCCCAGAGCACAGATCTGTGTTGGAGATGTGGGGAGGAGGTTGGAACGCTCCTTCATGTTTTCTGGTCGTGTCGGCTGTTACAGACCTTTTGGACAGAGGTGCATCGCATCGTCCAAAGGTTCACAGATCGTGTGTTGCCAAACTCCCCCCGAGTTCTTCCTTCTGCATCATCACGAGATCCCAAGCAAGAGCTACAGGAAATCTATATTGCCATTCTTGCTCACGGCAGCAAAAGGCTGCATCCCATTGTATTGGAAGCAGACCCAGCCTCTGTCGGTGGCTGCCTGGTTGAAAAGAGTAGCGGACATTCATGCAATGGTAGACTTGGTGGCCACGGAAAAAGGCCTAAATGAGAAATTCTCCAAAAAATGGTTCTACTGACACAAATTTGGAGGATAACTGCAAAAACTCCCCAGTTGGACTGGCCGTGACTGGACAGGGGTATTAATCCCCACCCCTCCTTTTTTTTTTTCTCTCTCCCCCCCCCCCTTCCCTAACCTTCCCTAACCTTCCCTATCCCCCTATCCCCCCTTTTGCTCATACTCGCTATTCTCCATCTTTACCGTTTCAGCACTCTATCATTTCTGTCTCTGTTTCTATGCGATGTTTGTACATCGGATATTGTCGGCGTTAACCGGCTCCAATCCCTCACCTACTCCCTACTCCCGGCACGTGCCGGAAAAAAAAAGGGGCCATGCGGGGTGCGGAGGATTCCTATTTCTTAGACACACATCCTGCCTCTATCCCGCTAGGAGATTTCACGTAAAGTGCTCGTATGAACCTGTTAACATATACTGTATATAGGGATATACGGCTTGCATATTTCGCTGTGATTTATTCTTTGGTGGTTTCTGTACTCCTGCGTGTTCTTCCTTCTTAAATAAAGAATTTACAAAAAAAAAGAAAGCAAAAAATATTGCTTTTTTTCCGAATTTTCATTTTTCGTTTTTATGTTTATATATTTCATGTATATAATAAAAAAAAAAGTGGCGATCAAACACCACCAAAAAAAGCTCTATTTGTGTGAAATAAATAAATCTTTTTTTTTTTAGTACATTGTTGCATGACAACGCAATTACCAGGTAAAGTAGCACAGTGCTGAATAGCAGAAAAATGTCCTGGTCATGAAGGGGGGGAAACCTTCCGGAGCTCTAGTGGTTAAACTCATTTACACAGTAGCAAGGATCTATATATATATATGCAGGGTATCACAGTCTCAGGCGTGGCCTGTTTTTCATGTCAGGACCCTATATGTGGACCGTGATATTATATCTGGACTGCGTTTGGCTCTTTTTTTGAATATATAACCATTGAATCACTGAATAATAAACTAAAACATAGCAGAACAAAAACCATTGAAAAAAGGAAAAACAATACAACCAGGAAAAAAAAACAGTGAGAATACAGTGCAAACAACATAACTATAGTCCTGTCTACGTTGCCTCTGGCCCTTTAACTGAGGGGGAGAGCGGTGCTAACTAGAGGCGGGGAGCTGATATCATTTTACAGGGCTACTGGAGGTGGACATTAGTGACACACATGTATACCTCCCCCCCTCATGTCTCGCTAGCCTGTCACCCCTCTCATATGAAGTGGGGGACAGGGGTTCCCATGACAGAAGCCCCCTTGTTAAACCTCAGTATGCGGGAGGGATGGAAACTGTTACCCGGCATGCAGGGGACCAGGGGCGGACTGACAACTCATGGGGCCCCCGGGCAATAGGAGAAGATTATGGGGCCCCCGGGCAATAGGAGATTATGGGGCCCCCAGGCAATAGATTATGGGGCCACACAGTATACACACAGACACACAATATACACACACACACAGAATACACACACACACACTGAAAAGGTACTGGAGAGGCAGGGCAGCTATAATCTTGGGATTTAAAAAAAAAACACAGATTTTTACATACTGTCCCTGGTTTTATTGAGGCTGGCAACCCTGATGGGGCCCCTTAGTGGCATGGGGCCCTCGGGCAGTGCCCGAGAGCCTGAATGGTCAGTCCGCCCCTGCAGGGGACACCAGCCAGCCATACCAATATACAGACCTCCTCGTTAATGAGTGGGGTTCGGGAGAGCCAGGGAGAGGAGTGGTAGGGTGTCTGAGAGGCAAGCCTTCATATGAAAGAAAAATAGGGAGGGGGGGTGGGGGGAGGAGGAAAGAGTCAAAGATGAGAAAAGAAGGAAGGTTGGACGGGGAGAAGGAAGGAAGGGAAGGAGGAGAGAGGGTGGGGTGGAAAGAGAGGAAGGTGGGATGGGGGGAGAATGGAAAAAAGAGAGAAAAAGAGAAAATAAAATAAAATAGAAAAAAAAAAGAGAAGGGGAAGGGTGGATCAGGCTTGCACATCCCTGCGATCCCTGTTATGATCGCGCTTCCCGGGCTTACTGTCTTACCGCACAATACTGGTGCATCCTATTATCCCCCACCCCAGGCTACTGCCAGAAGCGAACCCAAAACACTGTGTCCTATTTTAAATCTCACCCAGTGGGTCCCACCCCAAGTAAATACAATACCAGTCCCATTGAACGACCCTCCTCCCCTCACCCTTTCCCCAAGGCAAGTGTCCTGGATCCCGGGTGCAGAAGCCTAGCGGCTGTTACAAGCTTCCCAGTCATGGTTTCTTGTGGGTAGGACCAGTAGTTCCATAGAATCTGTGAGACTGGAGTATCCCGGAGGCCTGGAAACAAGGGGGGGGGGTGATTACATGCAGTCTCTGTGGGAACTGGCCTCGGATCGTCTCAGAATAATAGAGGAACGGGTCTCCCCAACCTCCCGGTATGCAATAGACGGGCTTCTTCCTGAGTGGATCATGCAGCCAAGAGCTAGTCATAAACAAGGGTTCTGGATAAGTTCCTTGAACAAGCTGTTCACTGTCTGTGAGAGGGACATAAGGAAAAAGAAAACACGCCACTTACGGTCGCCAAAGCAGCTTGCAATCAGACCTCATGGTCTTCAGCTCTTGCCGGCGTCTGGCCTCCTCTCCTTCGTCTGGCGGAGCGACGTGGCAGACCCAGTCTGGGAGCCCGAGGAGCCTGGTAGGTATCTCTGGTAGGCAGTAGCTTCATCCAGTCAGGTAGAAGAATGGGTTCCATGTCCAAAAAAAGGAACAGGTCCGGAAGGTCAGCATGGCGCCTCAACGTAAAGGAAGTTCCAACTTTTCTGACAGTCAGTTGAAGTGGAAAGTCCCATCGGTATGGCAGCGCAGCTCGCCGTAGCCACTCAAGCACAGCCTTAAGCATAGCCCTTCATTGTAGCGTTGCCCTGGATACATCTGGGTAAATCGATAGCCCTGCCCTGTCAAAGTCGATCCGGTCGCTGTTCCATGCCGCTCTGAGGCTTTGGTCCTTTTGTGTGTACCGATGTAGGCAGCAAATAACATCTCTAGGGCAGTCAGGATCTTGCGGCCTTGGCCCCAGTGCACGGTGGACCCTGTCGAATTCCATGGGGGCCGGTGATTCCGGACCCAGGTGCCGCTGGAAGATCGCCAAGATAGAGTCCTCTAAGTTCTCTGGGCCCGTCACCTCCAGCAACCCCGGGATCCGCAGGTTGTTGCGGCGACTTCTGTTCTCCAGGTCATCGGCCTGGAGCTGCACTTCCGCCAGTCTTTCCTGAAAGTCCTCATGGTCTTTTTCTAATTGAGCGACTCGGAGCTCCAAGGCGCTCACCTCCGTCTCCCCCTTGCCGACTCGTTCATCTAGAGTGTGAACTTCGGTGCGGAGCTTGTGGAAGTCACGGTGGTGCTGCTCCTCCATCCTTGCCATCAGGGCCTCCATGTCGGTCTTGGTTGGTAAGCAGCAGCAGGGCTCTGATGTCTGTGTCCACTTGAGTTGACCCCACAGATGCTTCCGATCCGCCCGGGCTACCAGGTGAAGGTACCAGAAGCGAGGGCAGCCCCTCCAGCGAGTGTGGGACATGTCGCTGTGATGCGGCCATGGATGTGGAAGGTAGGTCCTCCGGCCTTCTCTTGCCCCGTGTTTGTGCAGGGGCGATCGCTGCGTGAGCCGGGTGTTGGAAGTACCAGCTGATCGATGCTGCTGGGCTAGCTTTAGATGATCCCCTGGTCTTCCGCCTTCTATTATATGTCATTGCCGGATGTTTTTTGTAGAAGAAATGGTCATTTCAGCCGTTATTAGTAGGTCGGGAGTCGGGAGCTGTAACAAAAAGCTTCCTTACTCCGCCATGTCCAAGCCACACCCCTCAATATTTTTTACTTTCTGGTATAAAACATATTCCAAAAATTTTTTATAAAAAATAACATTGCTTTATACTTTTAGCCAAAAAGGTATTCTGCTACATGTCTTTGGTTAAAAAAATCAAAATAAAAAAAAATCCCAATAAATCTTTGTTGATTTGTAGATGCTATAACTTTCACGCAAACCAATCAATAAAGATTGATTAGGATTTTTTTTTTTTTTTAACAGAATAAATTTTTGTCTAAATTTATAAAGCAATGTTATTTAATTTTTTTGGATATGTTTTATAGCAGAAAGTAAAAAATACTGCTTTTTTTCAAAATTTTCATTTTTTGTTTTTATATTTATATATAATAAAAAAAAAAAAAACAGTAGTGATCAAATACCACCAAAAAAAGCTCCATTTGTGTGAAAAAAAATCTATTTTTTTTTACATTGTTAGCAGAAAGTAAAAAATATTGCTTTTTTTTCTAAATTTTCGTTTTTTGTTTTTATATTTATATATTTCATGTATATAATAAAAAAAATAAAAAACCCAGTAGTGATCAAATACCACCAAAAAAAGCTCTATTTGTGTGAAAAAAAATCATTTTTCTATTTCATTGTTAGCAGAAAGTAAAAAATATAGCTTTTTTTTTGTTTTTGTTTTTTTTTGGTTTTTCTTCAACATTTTTAGACTTTTTTTTATATAATAAAAATTCCAGTATATATATATATATATATATATATATATATATATATATATATATATATATATACACCATAGTTTGTAGATGTTATGACTTTCACACAAACCAAACTAGGGTATATATACTGGAATTTTTATTATATAAACAAAAAAGTATGAAAATGTTGAAAAAAAAATAATATTTTTTTACTTTCTGTTATAAAACAAACCAAAAACTAAATAAAAAAATTATAAATATAAAAATGACAACCGAAAATTTTGAAAAAAAGCAATATTTTTTACTTTCTGCTGTAAAACATATCCAAAAAAAAAATAACATTGCTTAAAAAATTTTGACAAAAATCTTTTCTGCTACATGTCTTTGGTAAAAAAAAAAATAATAATAATAATCCCAATAAATATTTATTGATTGGTTTGCGTGAAAGTTATAGCATCTACAAAATATGGTAAATATACTGGAATTTTTATTATATAAACAAAAAACATAGCATTTAATGTCTAAACCGCTGGCAACAAAAGTGAGTACACCTCTAAGTGAAAATGTCCAAATTGGGCCCAAAGTGTCAATATTTTGTGTGGCCACCATTATTTTCCAGCACTGCCTTAACCCTCTTGGGCAAGGAGTTCACCAGAGCTTCACAGGTTGTCACTGGAGTCCTCTTCCCCTCCTCCATGACGACATTATGGATGGTGGATGTTAGAGACCTTGCGCTCCTCCACCTTCCATTTGAGGATGCCCCACAGATGCTCAATAGGGTTTAGGTCTGGAGACATGCTTGGCCAGTCAATCACCTTTACCCTCAGCTTCTTTAGCAAAGCAGTGGTCATCTTGGAGGTGTGTTTGGGGTCGGTATCATGTTGGAATACTGCCCCGCAGCCCAGTCTCTGAAGGGAGGGGATCATGCTCTGCTTCAGTATGTCACAGTACATGTTGGCATTCATGGTTCCCTCAATGATCTGTAGCTCCCCAGTGCCGGCAGCACTCATGCAGCCCCAGACCATGACACTCCCACCAACATGCCTGTTTGTAGACAAGACACACTTGTCTTTGTACTCCTCACCTGGTTGCCACCACACACGCTTGACACCATCTGAACCAAATACGTTTATCTTGGTCTCATCAGACCACAGGACATGGATCCAATAATCCATGTCCTTAGTCTGCTTGTCTTCAGAAAACTGTTTGCGGGCTTTCTTGTGCATCATCTTTAGAAGAGGCTTCCTTCTGGGATGACAGCCATGCAGATCAATTTGATGCAGTGTGAGGCGTATGGTCTGAGCACTGACAGGCTGACCCCCCACCCCTTCAACCTCTGCAGCAATGCTGGCAGCACTCATACGTCTATTTCCCAATGACAACCTCTGGATATGACGCTGAACACATGCACTCAACTTCTTTGGTGGACCATGGCTAGGCCTGTTCTGAGTGGAACCTGTCCTGTTAAACCGCTGTATTGTCTTGGCCACCGTGCTGCAGCTCAGTTTCAGGGTCTTGGCAATCTTCTTATAGCCTAGGCCACCTTTATGTAGAGCAACAATTCTTTTTTTCAGATCCTCAGAGAGTTCTTTGCCATGAGGTGCCATGTTGAACTTCCAGTGACCAGTATGAGAGAGTGAGAGCGATAACACCAAATTTAAAACATCTGCTCCCCATTCACACCTGAGACCTTGTAACACTAATGAGTCACATGACACCGGGGAGGGAAAATGATTAATTTGGCCCAGTTTGGACATTTTCACTTAGGGGTGTACTCACTTTTGTTGCCAGCGGTTTAGACATTAATGGCTGTGTGTTGAGTTATTTTGAGGGGACAGCAAATTTACACTGTTATACAAGCTGTACACTCACTACTTTACATTGTAGCAAAGTGTCATTTCTTCAGTGTTGTCACATGAAAAGATAGAAGAAAATATTTACAAAATGTGAGGGGTGTACTCACGTTTGTGAGATACTGTATATTTAAATATATATATATATATATATATATATATATATATATATATATATATATATTTTTTTTTTTTTGTTTTGTTTTGTTTTGTTTTGTTTTTTAATTAAAATATTTTTATATAAGAATTAAAAATTAAAAAAAAAAAATATAAAAAGGAAATGATATCTCACCTGGATGAGCTCCACTGCCGCACAGGTACAGACTTTGTATAGGAGATCTGTAATCAGAGGACCCCGGCCCCGGGCGTGCAAAATATAATTGATCCAGGGACATACTTCCATGGAAAATATTCTGTGCAGAAAACAAAGGAGAGAGAGAAGGGATCAGAGCCAAGCTGGATTCTCCGTTCAGGAGGAAATCAGTCTCATATTACGCATTTATACATGTGTGCAGACCCTGATAGCTAATCAGCATTGAGATTTAACAGACATGTTGTGATTTCCATTAAGTGTTCTATATGTCATCATACACTTGTACCAGCCGGGCACACAGACATTTATTGGCCTCGCGGCTCCTCCCCAGAACAGATAACCCCCTAGGAGAAGCGCTCCCCCGGGGGGTTACCTTACGGTAGCGCTCCCGAGTCCAGTATTTGCATCCATGGACATGAATGCTGGGCTCAGCCCCACACCCCCAAAGCCTGCGTCATTGGATTTGATTGACAGCAGAGGGAGCCAATGGCTGCTGTCAATCTATCCAATCGAGAGCCAAGAACCCTGGGCAGAGGAAGAGTGCATCTCCACCGGGTGAAATTCCAGGGCTCGGGTAAGTAAAAGGGGGGGGGGGGGCTGGTCACTGCCAGGTGGGGTGCCAGGTGTTTTTTCACCTTAATGCATAGGATGCATTAAGGTGAAAAAACCAACCCGAGGGTTTGCAACCCCTTTAATCTGAGACACTAACTAACATGGTTTTGAGGTCTGACCATTTTGCAGAGGAAATTAACAGGAGTTAAAAGGACTGCGCCCACAAACGGACAGTCTCTTAAGGATTTAAACATTTATTAACAGCTTGAGGAAGATTTTGCAAAATAATGCAGCACAGACAATTAAATCAAAGTGAAACTAATAACCTACAAACAACACAGATTGACAAAATCAAAAATATTTCAGTGAAAAATATCCCCCCCCCCCAAAAAAATACTTTAAAACACATCTGTTTTGCAAAGACATAACACAAAATACAAAGAGAAAATACATTTGTTACAAACTATAAACACACCACAGACAGACAATCTTGGCTCTTTTCAGGGCAAGGTAAAGAATGCTATCTGCAAGCTTTATATAACATAGGTTTGTGTGCTAATGAGGCAATTGAAAACACATGGACAGTCCATGAAACACACAAAATGCAAGTTCACCCAGTGTAGAGACAGAACTTCAAAGTGGGTACACCTGTTAAGGGTGTCCTTAAATTACTAACCCAAAAACACACTCTCTGAGCATGCTCAGAAAAATCCAAGTGCTGTTCACACACGAAAAGCACCAAAAAGTGCTGTTCACACACAAAAAGCACCACAAAAAAACCCCCAAAGACCCTGAGCATGCCCAGAACAACCCAAATGCAGCAAGCACAAAATGAGCCACCCCCTGTCCAAAATTAAGCACATCATCCAGCATGCTACAAAATTACAGATGGGACAAAACACCCCCCGGTCCAGGGGGGGCAAACAAAGAGCCTAACATGGGCAAAAGTTATACAACAAATACCATTGCAGTCTATGGGAACTGACTTGTTAATTTTTCGAGTCCCCACTTGGCTGGCTTATATTCTAGTTATTGGCCTTAAAATGGGTAGGGGGGGCCCAGGTCCCACCCTAAGGGACATACAGTATATCCATGTCACCAATTTGCACAACCCCAAAAACAAAACAAGGAGAAGTGCCTTTAAAAATGCAAAATTGCTTAAGAGCTAGTAACTTGGGGGGGCGGTTACTCTGCCTGTAAATTGGTGCATCTGTAGCATGTATTCAAAATGCTGCTTCAAAGATGTACGGCTTTAGAGAAAACTTACAAATCTACATTGCAGCTGCAAGATTTTAACCCAAAACAAAAAAATAGCCCCCCCCCCCCAATACACATAAGGCCATTTGGGTCTGTTAAGGCTTAAAAAATGAAAGCCCCACGTGAAAAATCCCACCCCAAACTAAACAAATATTGTGCCCCTCCCAAACACTAACAAACCCCTAGCCAAACACACAGCAAGCCAGCCCATGAAAGGGAGGTGGATGCTTGGGGCCAGGAGGGGCTCGGGCACCCCAAAAGTCAACCACCTTGTTCCCATATTCAGGGGGGACAAGGGCCTCTTCCACACAACCCGAGGCTGGGGTTGTGGGGGGCTGCAGACAAGGGGCCGCGGCTCTTTAACCTTGTGATTGGCTGTGTCCAATCACAGCCGGTCACATGTAAACACGGAGATGCCGGTTATCGGCGCTCCTCACCTCACACTTGATAGAGTGTGAAGAGAGGAGAGCCGATCAGCGGCATCTCCTCACAGGGGACAGCTAGGTATGTAATCAGGGCACTAATCATCAGTGCCCTGATTACAATTAAGTGCCCACCAGTGCCAGCAATAATTGCCAACCACTGCCACAATCACTGCCACCAGTGCCCACAATTGCCACCAATCTGTGCCCACAAGTGCCAGCAATCAGTGGTCATTAGTGATGCCAGTCAGTGCTGGCTATCAGTGCTGCCCATCAATGCTCATCACTGCTGCCCATTAATGCCACCCATCAATGCCCATCGGTGCCGCCTATCCATGCCCACCAATGCCACCTATCTGTGCCCACCAGTGTTGTCTATCTGTGCCCAGTGCCTGCCAGTGCCACCCATCAGTGCCGCCTATCAGTGCTCATCAGTGCCACATATCAGTGCCCATAAGTGCAACATATTCGTGCCTCCTCATCAGTGCCACCTCATCAGATCCCATCAGTGCAGCCTATCAGTTCCCATCAATGCAACATATTCGTGCCTCCTCATCAGTGCCACCTCATCAGATCCCATCAGTGCAGCCTATCAGTTCCCATCAATGCAACATATTCGTGCCTCCTCATCAGTGCCACCTAATCAGTGCCCATAAGTGCCACCTCATCAGTCAGTGGCCATCAGTACAGCCTATCAGTGCCCATCAGAAAAAGAAAAACGTTTTTTTTCCCGGGGGGGGGGGGGGGGGGCAATTCACATCAATGGGTTGCATTATGTGCACTTGTTGCCCAAAAGAAGTTCCTGCTCCTTTTTAGGTGACAAGCTTAGAGTGATTTTTAACCACTTGCCGACCAGCGACACGCCGTTATGTCGCTAAACTTCAAGTGGTTATACCCGGGATGATGCCGGCAGGTGCAGGCATCACCCCCGTATTTTTTTTTTTTTTTTTTAGAGCCAGCGGTCGGCTCTCTTGTAAAAGCTTTTCTAGCAGCTAACTAGCCACTGGTTTGCTTTAACAAGCAGCGGGAGGAGGACTTTCTCGTCCCACCAGGACATCCAATCAACCAGCCGGCACTTTCACCAGCTGATCATAGAAGCAAACAAAGACCGGAAGGACTGTGATCACCTCTATGATATAAGAACCCAGAAGCGATGAGCAATGCCGGGACAAGGTAATCTAGAGCCCAGAGCGAACATGCCAAACTGTGCCCCCCCCCAAAAAAAAATTGAAAAAATTGAGCATGCTTAGTACCCCCAAGCATAAATCCCCTTCCTCCCAGTTTAAATCCACCCCCCTGCAGAAATCCCCCCCAGCACAGATCTTTGCCCCCTAGCACAAATCCTCTACCCCTCAAAATCCCCCCCCCTCTAAATCCCCTTTCCCAGCACAGATCCCCCCCTCCATCCCTCCTCCTAGCACAAATAGCCCCCAATAATCCCTACCAGCACAAATCCCCCCAAAAGAAATGTTGGTACTAATCTGCAGGCTTACCAAGCTTAAATTCCCCTTCCTCACAGTACAAATACACCCCCTGCTGAAATCCCCCCCAGCACAAATCTTTGCCCCCTCCCCCCCAAAAAATGACCCCTCCTTGCACAAATCTTCTACCCCTCAAACCCCCCCCAGTACACCCCCCCAAATCCCCTCTTTCAGCACAAATCCCCCCCCCAGTACACCCCCCCAAACCCCCTCTCTCAGCACAAATCCCCCCCAACCCTTCTCCTAGCACAAATCCCCCCCAATCATCCCTACCAGCACAAATCCCCCCAAAAGAAATTTCCCCTCCTAGGTCAATTCCCCTACCCCCTCTATCATATCACCTCTTTTAGCACAAACACCCCTCCCCCCACATTCCCCCCTCCTAGGACAAAACCTCTTACTCCACCCCCCCCCCTAAAAAAAGATCACTAATCTGCATGCTTACCCTCAAGCATAAATTCCTCTTCCTCCTAGTACAAATCCACCCCCCTGCTGAAATCCCTGCAGCACAAATCTTTGCCCCCTCCCAAAAAAAATCACCTCTCCTAGCACAAATCCTCTTCCCCTCAAATTTCTCCTGCTAGTACACATCCTCCCCTCTCCAAATCCCCTCTCCCAGCACAAATACCCCCCCCCCCCCTCATCCCTCCTCCTAGCATGAATACCCCCCAATCACCCCTACCAGCACAAATCCTCCCCAAAAGAAATTTCCCCTCCTAGGTCAATTCCCCTCCCCCCCTCATATCACCTCTTCTAGCACAAAGCCCCCATTCCCCCCTCCTATCACAAGTCCTCTTACTCCACCCCCCCTCCCAACACAAATTCCCCCTAAATCACCACTCCTAGCACCCCCACCCCCCCAATTTTCCCCTCCTAGAACTATTTTTATCCCCTGCTGCCCCCCCCCCAAATTCCCCCTCCCAACACTAATCCCCTCCCTCCAATCTCCTTACGGTCCCCCCCACCTCACATGATACCACAATGCCCAGGGCAGCCGTCCCTCCTGCCCACCCCTTGTCCTGGCCCTGGCGATGAGCCTACATCAGTTTCGGTTTCCCGGAAGTAAACTGCGCCATTTTTTAAAATGAAAAGCATTTGATCACACCGATCTTGGAGTTTTTAATGCTTTTTAAGAGCAGAGGAGGAAAATGGGGGTCTTATAGACCCCATATCTCTCTATAAAGAGTACCTGTCACTGCCTATTGCTGTCACAAGGGATATTTACATTCCTTGTGACAGCAATAAAAGTGATAAAAAAATTGAAAGCAACAATGTAAAAACAAAAATAAGCAAAAAAATTTTAAGTGCCCCCCCCCCCCCCCCATCCTCGTGAGTTTGCGCGCAAAGGCGAATGCACGCCCGCAAACAGCTATCGCCCCACAAGTGAGGTATTACCATGAACATCAGATCACAGGCAGTAATTCCAGCACCAGACCTCGTGTGTAAATCTAAAGTGGTAACCTGTAAAGGCTTTAAAAGCCTCAGCCTATGGATAGTAAAATTTATGTTGTTTGTTACCATTGCGTGACATGTTTGGTATCTATTTACTTGGCGTAACATCATCTTTCACATTTTACCAAACAATTGGATATTATATTGTTTTTTGTGCATTAAAAATCAAGAAGTGTATTTTTTTTCCAGAAAAATTGCATTTGAAAAATCCTAAAAAAATCTAAGATATTTTCTAGCAAATAAATACAGATTATTACATGTAAACAAAAAATGTCAGAAAAGGTCTGGGGTTCAAGTGATTAAACTTACGTTTTGCCGCAATCCTGTTGCACGACAATCACGGCAGAATCGCACTGCTTTTGGGGTGCCATGGAGAATAATGGCACCCGAACGCGCACCGCGCATTTTGACGCAATTTGGAATCGCAGGCGGAATTGCAGCAACTCTGCTGGCCATTCCAAATCGCCAAGTGTGAGCGCATCTTTAGTGATGACATAGAGTAAGCATTCCCTTTTATAAGACATTGGCAGTACAAGCGCTGGTTATAGAATGTACAGTACATACTCCTCCGGGGAGGCCGAATATACTCTCCAGGTCGGGCGGTGTCAGGACATCTCTGCCAATCACAGTCGACTTGAACCCCGGAGCGTATTTCTCTATCCAGCCGAACACTGAAAAGAATGGAAGGAAATAATTTGAATGCAGGTTGTCTGTTTAGAGGGTTTCAGGAAAATTGGGGTACGGCTCTACAACATCACCCGCCGTTATTAGCCGGAGCCCAGCGGTCCAGAGTGCCCATCTTCTACAATAAAGTGTTATTCATCCGATATAAAATCACAATTGTACATCAGAGTGAGGGAGGAGCGGGAATCCTCAAGATTTGTTCTTCTAATAAAACTTCACTTAGAGCAAATCTATCGACATTTGGAATTATTCACATTTTGGTTAATTATCGGTGTGCTGGCCCCTCATTTTTAACTGTACATCCTTTCTGTTCTCTGACCGTATTCTGCTAAGGGGCAAGTCTATAGATGGAAGTTTTCATTGGCACTTAAATTCACAATCACATCAGCCATCACTTGAAAGTGAACCTGCCCTATGAATGGAGGCCAGTGGAGGGATGGGCAAAGGAGGGGGACACTGAATGGAGGCCAGTGGAGGGATTGCCAGAGAGGGGTGGAGGACACTGAATGGAGACCAATGGAAGAATTGGCAGAGAGGGGTGGAGGACACTGAATGGATACCAGCGGGGGGGATTGTCAGAGAGGGGTAGAGGGTACAGAATATGGAGGTCAGTGGAAGGATTGTCAGAGGGTGATGAAGGACACTGAATGGAGGTCAGTTTGGCAGAGAGGGGTGGAGGACACTGAATGGAAACGTGTGGAGGGATTGGCAGGGAGGGGTGGAGGACACTGATTGAAGCCAGTGGAGGGATTGGCAGAGAGGTGGGGAGGACACTGAGTGGAGGTCAGCTTGGCATAGAGGAGTGGAGGACAATGAATGAAGGCTGTAACGAAACGTCCCACACTCCGCTTGAGTGCTTTCGTCATATACCACTTCCTCCTAGTCTGAATATAGATATCAGATATTCCAACCTCTCACAAGCACAAAACAAGGCGATACTTGTTTAGTTGCTGAACATGGACTCTTTTATTAGAACCAAAATACAAGTCTTACATACAGTAAAAGAGGAGGTTCCTCCCTCCTGCTCATATTACTCTAACAATACACCTGTAACCAGAACCCTAATTAACATGAGCTAGTTTACTAAATCATTTACCCAGACTAGGTGACTCAGAGACATGACCCCTCAGGGTAGACTTCACGACTCCTAGCTCATGACTATACAATACACATTATCGTAAATATCAACACAGGACTTCTTCATACAATTGCAGGGTTAATTAGCACAAACAATGGGTGAAAGACTCTTAGAAGCTGTGGCAAGCCAGACTAGACTCATTTACATTATATAAGACAACAAATAGGTGGCTGGAGTTGATGACATTAGCATCTAACAGTATGTGTCCCAACAGTATGAATCAGTCACTATTTCTATGGCATATACAGGGTTCCCAGAGTCTGTGTGTCTTTGGGGGATATGGATCTGAATCCAAAGTAACACCACCTCAAGGGTCCCCAGGCATACAGCTCACAAAGAGCACCGTTCCCCCAAATGCCAGGACCCAGGTAGGCAAGAGGCTAGCATTCAGTCCCCTCCAAAAGCCTCTGTCCCGGCTAGGTCTGTCACAAAGGCCATGGGAGTGATTGGCAGAGAGAGGTCCCCTTCATCCCAGAGGAGGACAAAGCAGCAGTAGTTGGAACAATCATCAATTCCCGACTCGATTACGCTAACTCGCTCTATATAGGATTACCCCAATATCAGCTTGCGCGCTTACAACTCATCCAAAATACGGCGGCAAGACTGTTAACAGGTAAAAAACCCTGGGAGTCAATCTCCCCATCCCTGAGGAGCCTACACTGGCTAATCGTAAAGAATCGGATCACATTCAAGACCCTCTGCCTCACCCACAAATGCATACAAGGAAACGCGCCTCAATACCTTCGAGAGAAAATAAAACACTACACACCCAATCGCAATCTTCGATCATCTAACCAAAACCTCCTTCTCATTCCCAAATACCGCTACAAAGCAAAGGGAGAACGAAGGTTCGCAGTCCAGGGACCTCGACTATGGAACGCATTTCCGCCCCACATCCGCATGGAAGAAAACCATCTGGCTTTCAGGAAAAAACTCAAGACCTTCCTCTTCTAGAAGCTGACAACAGCAATCACACTAGCGCCTTGAGGCGATTCAGTTCGCATTTGCAGCGCTCTATAAATTTTCAGGTGGAGGACACTGAATGGAGACCAGTGGCTGAAGTATAGGAGTCGCTGAGGTCACCTTGCTGCAGGGGTCCCTTGAGGGGCCCCCTGTATACCTCGATAGGAGGAACAGCAAGGACGGCTGAGACCGAGCTCCCCGATCCTAAGCCAAACTGCAATCGGCACTGCAGGGAGCTCGTCACATTGATTTGACCTAAAGTGAAAGCACAGTGCAGGAAGATGGTCCTTATGGTGAGAGAGGGTTAGCAGTGGAATGTCCTATCATGAAATAGCAAGGACTGGATAATGGCATACTTATTCATAACTACTAAACTATGGTATGGTAATGGGTTGTTTGACTGTTTTGGGGGGCTTGAAGAGGCTTTTGTCTTTTCATCCAATCAGCAAAATTTGCCAGTTAACAATTTTTTGAAGGGAAATTGACCTTCATTTTGGACTGAAACTGCTGGATCTGGTAATAGGATGAACTGGATGTGACACTTCCGTGCACAAAACATCACCTACAGATTTTGATGACTTCTCCAACTAGAAGGCACACTTTGCTATGTTAGTCAGATATTGGTTTAGTCTGGGTCATCTTGGAATTAGAAATGGCCAATTCACATTTACAACAATAGAAAACCTAACAACTTACAAGATGAGTAATATTCAATGGAAATTCATTTGGAAATACAACATAACAAACATAGAGTCATCACTTACCATTATCTGCATATTTATTCCTTTCTTCTTCATCCCACTGCCGGCCTCCAGTCAGGGTGTATGGAGCATATTGGGAGAAGATGGAAATCACGTGACATCCTGGAGGAGCCAGGGTCGGGTCTAGTGTTGAGGGGATACATAGCTCAATCATAGGCCTGTGAGAAGTACAAGACTTGAGTAAATTCCATGGCTGGCATGCACACAGCCCTTACCTACTGTGTAATAGATTTACAAACACTTTCCAGAACTCCAGTTCTGATTGCACATTGTTATCATTTGGTCATAATCAGAAGATATGTGAGATGTCTCCATATGCCTGGTCACATCCCCAGCAGGCTGTAGGTCTCTTTACCACTTTAAATCAAGTACAGTATGTAGTGGTAGAATCTGGCAGAGAATTTAAACAAAGAGTTGTTGCACTGTATATATTCTTTTTAGAATGTGGTGAGTGGGTAAAAGCAAATTCTTAAGCTCTTGGAGAGGGTTCTGAGAAAGTGAGAGGGTTGGTCTGTATTGTAGAATTCCAGACTTGCTAGTTTGGAATCAGTCGCCATTTGTTCCCATAAGGGGGTTGGTTGGTTACAAACAAAATAATGTGCTCAGAATATCTACAGTAGGAGTGAACTGATTCTAGGAAATCTCGGATCTTCTACTCCTGGGGGCAAACAATATAGATCATCTTTTCCTGGGGAGGATAGGAAAAAAGGGGGAGATGTACCTCCTCCAAAAGTTCTTGGCACATGGCCCGGGTCGTAACAATGGTAGGGTGGGATTTAAGATTAGGTGGGATGTTGGGGGATTAGACAAGGTACAGTTGTGCTGAAAAATTTGCCTTCCCTGGCAGGTATAGTGAAATTTTGTCATTAAAGGGGTTGTAAACCCTCAATTTTTTCACCTTCATTCTTTCTATGCCCCCCCAAACCCCCATTTACTTACCTGAACCCTGTCTTTCCAGCAACGAGGACAAGCACACCAGCTCCAGATTCTGATTGGATAGATTGATAGCAGCGCAGCCATTGGCTCCCGCTGCTGTCAATCAAATCCAATGACGTGGGAGCTGGGGGGGGGCGGGGCCGAGTCCTGCTGTCTGTGGCAATGGATGCAGCAGCAGCACACGGGAGAGCGGCTGTCCAACGGGGCACTCGAGAAGAGGGGGAGCCAGGAGCACCGCTGATGGACCCCAGAAGAGGAGGATCAGGGCCACTCTGTGCATAACCAACTGCACAGAGGAGGTAAGTATGACATGTTTTTTTTTTTTTTTTTTTAAACAAACCTTTACATATCCTTTAATGTTGGTAATATGACTGATCATGCCAAAAAAACTGTCTTTTATTTAAAGCTCCTGCTGCTATCAGTCTGTCCAATGAGGAGAGCGACAGCAGCTGGGCTCAGTTAATAAAAAAAAAGGGGGGGGGGGGGGAGCTACAGCACAGAAGATTTTTCACCCTAATGCATAGAATGTATTAAGGTGAAAAACCTTAAGTCTTTACAACCACTTTCAGATGGCAATTAACCACCTGCCGACCGCCTTCCGCATATATACTGCAACAAGGCGGCTTGGCTGCGACATCAGTCAGTGCCTATGGTATTGTGGGCGTGCCACGGGAGAGAAGCAGAACGGGGATCTGAGTATGTAAACAAGGTGGATTCCCATTCTGACAGGGGAGGAGAGAGAGATCATCTGTTCCTAGTGATCAGGAACAACGATCTCTCTTTACTCCCAGTCAGCCCATCACCCTGACAGTTATGCCTCGTTTCCACTGAGCGGATCAGTTTGGTTCGGTTCGGTACAGTACGCTATTTTGGGTGTTTCCATTATGAAAGTGGCCCATACAACCGAACCGAACTGTTCCATTCAGGGTCCTGCTTCAGATGTGGGGCCATAGAAAATGGAACGGTTCGGTTAGGGCAGAGCTACGATACATTCCACTGATTGGCTGACAGAAAACCCTCTGCTGTGCTATGCTGAGGCATTTTTTCTAAACCCTGTATGGCCCCTTGTGGTCCCACTTGCAGTGGAAATGCTCACCTGAATAGACCGGACCATTCTATGCCATTCAAACTGTACCGACCCGAACCGATCCGCTCAGTGGAAACAAGGCATTAGAAAGCACCTCCCTAGGGAAAACTTAACCTTTTGATCACCCCCTAGTGTTAACCCCTTCCCTGCCAGTGCCATTTATACAGTAATCAAAGCATTTTTATAGCACTGATCACTGTATTGGTGTCACTGGTCACCAAAAAGTGTCCCTTAGCGTCAGATTTGTTTGCTGCAATGTTGCAGTCTCGCTCAAAATCGATGATCCCCGCCATTACTAGTAAAAACAATAAAAAAAATAAAAAGTCCCTAAACCTTTCCCCTATTTTGTAGACGCTATAACTTTTAACCTTTAACCACGTCTAGATAACTAAATGCATTGAGTTGCTGTCATGTGATTGGCAATTTGTGTTATCAAGCAATTGAACAGGTGTACCTAACAAAGTGTCTGAAGAGTGTATAAAAATGTATGTAATAATAAGACAGAGCAAAGAGGAGGAATAAGAACTATGAGCACCCTTCCAGTAAGGGTAGAGCAGTCATTCATGGGCTATCCATAATTATGTACTTTAATACACAGAATACAAATCTAGATGAAGAACTTGTCTGCAAAGGTTTCCAGGCTAAATCAGCACTTTATTTCCTCCAAGTACCGATAAACACTATAAACATGCTAATAGAAGCCTGATTGGGAAGGTCATCTTAGAAATAAATGCATAATATGAATGACTAATGCCCTCAAAGTATAAAGAATGTGAAGAATGGATGAAAGAACTATTTAAAGAATCATTTCTATACACAAACATCTAGAAACTGAAATACATATATTGTAATAGTCAGTTGTTGTTGGTCTGACATTCCCGGCACCACACCGGAGAGCATTAAGAACAACTTCCATGTAACATTCCCGGCACCACACCGGAGAGCATGAAGAACGACTTCCATGTAACATTCCCGGCACCACATCGGAGAGCATGAAGAACGACTTCCATGTAACATTCCCGGCACCACACCGGAGAGCATGAAGAACGACTTTCATGTAACATTCCCGACACCACACCAGAGAACATGAAGAATGATTTCCAAGTGACATCCTGGCACCACACTGGAGAACATGAACAACAATTTCCATGTAACATTCCCAGCACCACACCGGAGAGCATGAAGAATGACTTCCATGTAACATTCCCGGTGTCTTGCCGAGAAAGTTCCCTCGGCGGATAAGGACCCCCCCTGTACTGCGCAGGCGCAGCGCCTGCGCTGTACGAATTACTATGAGCCGCCGAAGATAGCCGAAGTTCAAAATCTTCAATCAGCTGTACACGGCGCCTGCGCCCTAGGTCCAGGTTGAAGCCCCACCATCCAAGTGGACCTAGAGGGGGAATAAAAAAGAGCCGAGCGAAGCGAGGCCGTGCCCGAAGTGTGGCGAGCAAAGCGAGCCCGTGAGGGGCCCTCTTACAGGCGCCGTGTACAGCTGATTTTCACCTATTCACCTTCTGCTATTTCCGCCGGATCCTACTGCGCAGGCACAGCGCCTGCGCAGTACAGGGGGGTCCTTATCCACCGAGCGGAACTTTCTCAGCAGAATACTGGCACCACACCAGAGAACATGAAGAGTGATTTCCATGTAACATTCCTGGCACCACATCGGAGAATATGAAGAATGACTTTCATGTAACATTCCCGGCACCACACTGGAGAACATGAAGTACACTTTCCATGTAATATTCTCGGCACCACACATGAGAGCATGAAGGAAGATTGCCATGTAACATTCCGGGCAGCACACCAGAGAACATGAACAATTTCCATGCTGGAGCACGTAGAGCTCATCAAATACGCAAATCTAGTTCTTGGCCAACCAGTATTGTAATGAAGAGAAGTCCTCATATTATCTATCCAAACGAAACTCTGGAATCAATTATCACTTAACTTTGCAGATACAAATGAACAATCACACCGGAAATTGGGTTACATGTGTCTGAAAGTCTGTGTTCCCCGCACAAAGCAGAACTGGGATTGTACCAATGTAAGAATGAATAGCTGGTATGATATAATTTACAGCTGATGAAGATGAAGAGCAGTAATGATGAAAAGCAGTAAAAGCAGTAAAGGTACAGATACACAGAGGAACCTGATGTCAGTTTAACCAAAGATCTGTTCTGATTGGTTGCTGTGGGGTTTTGGACTTTGTATCTATCACCATCGCTCTTGTTTATCAATAAGGCATAAACAGTTTGTACATTAGGAAAAATATCATTTGAACTTTTGAACAACCAATAATGATGTTAGGGAGCTGAGAGCACTGCAAGGAGAAGGAAGACAATGGAGCAGTCACATGACCCCAACTTTGGAATGGAATAGAAAGTACCATGCCGGCAGTTCATAATACCATTATTGTCTGACACTCTTTCTGTAGCCCTAATATACTGTTGTTCTCCCATTGCATCTCATCATAATTCTAATTACATCTCCTGCTCCAGCCCTGAGGAAGGGGAAGGCCTTTCCTCCAAAGCGCATTGGCTTTACTTGACGCTCTTCACCAATAAACATTTCTTAAAGGCCTTTGAGTGATATGAACTTTTTTTTACTAGGCGCTCCTCAACACCCACTCAGAGTCTGTCATCTGCTGGGTGTTTTTTATCATGATCAGAGAGGTAGCAGCCTAGGACCAGAACAAGGTCCACATACGCTCACTATACCTTCATTGTGTATTGGCTCCTCTGAAGGAGAACTCAACCCACTGTGTATCCATCAGAACCAAGTCTCAGTTCTATCAGTTCAGGACCATCACACACACACATCAGACAACTTTAGAATGGAATAGAAGGTACTTTTAAAGATTTTGAGGTTGGATATTGATCATGGCAGGGGTGATAAGAGGGTTTATTAAAGAAGTACTTCAACCCCCCCTCCTCTGTTTCCCCTACCCATCCCATCTTACCTGTATTGCTGGGTGCTCATCATAAAGCATAGTCACTTACCCAGGGAATCCAGCCTTGTCCTGCTGTGATTCGCTGATCGGGTATCACAGCCTTTATCCCACGCAACCATCTTGGTACACCAAGTCACCGAAAGCCCAGCTGCCTCTTCCAGGTTCAGGCAGCCTGGCCCCCAATGATGTGTGCCAGCTTCACCCCCCCCCCCCACCAATCTGTGAATTGGCTCCCTCAGCCTTCTGGATTATCCTCTTCACATATCCCAGGAGGAGGACGCATCCTTCTTGCCTGGTGAGACTGAGGCTGAGGAGTAGGGCCACAGAAAAAAAAAAACGAACAAGCCTGAAATAAACCACTTGTATAGATAGCAGAAGAGGTGGTCTAGGCAGGTGCCTAGAGTCTGCGTTAATGATTTGCTGACTAGAGTTCTGCTTTAAAGAGATTTCCTCCAGCCTACAAAATTCGGAGAACTCCAGAGACGAAGGTTAAAGCAGAACTCGGGGGTATTGGCTTTCGTTGGCTGTGTTAGCTCTGGTGAGGTGTATCCCATGGCTGTAGTGCTGTCCTGTTCTTCAATATCACTATTTTTCTTTACACTGGTTTATATACTCCACCCCCACCCCCACACTCCACCACCATTCACAAAACTTAAAAAAAAAAAAACATATATAAAAAAAAAGTGGGTCAGACTTGGTGGACCAATTGGTCTTATTCTGCCGTCACTCTTCTATGTTTCTACACGTTCTACAGTTCTTCAACTTTTATACCTTGTTGATGGTTTTCCCTGACAGGCGTCTTCATGGGCCTCATCTAGAAGGTTCATATGTTCGCTGTTCAGGTGAATGGAGCATTGGTGGTGGGGCAATGGTTTGCCATCTGCTGTGTTTGGTATAGAGTGGAAGTTTGGTAACCGATCTACAGCCACTGTAAGGAAAGCACAACGTTCACTTCATTATTCTTCCATGTCATGACTCAGAAGACGTGTCACTGTATACTTGGAAGAAGTTTTGAAACCTTCCTGGAAAAGGAACAGCAACAAATGTAAAGCAGTTTTTTCCCTTTTTGGAAAAGTGAAGAGTTACTTCTGTTTTTTTTTTTTTCTTGTTTTTTTTATGCTAACTGCCAAATTGTTTTACTTTACAAAATAAGGAACCTTACACAACCTAGAGGGGTGTGTATATACAGTATATATTTATTGACAGTGCTGTATTCAGCCACTGTGTTAGTAGGATTACAGATCACACAGGGTTCTCATTGATGCAGGCCAAGGGGCTCCAGAATGTTGGTTCTGAGCAGAACAAAAACGTTTTTTTTCAGTTTTCTCCAGGTTTAGTAAGTTACAGATTAGGTTCTAAAGGCCATAGGCTTCGAAGAGTCTTAGCGAGGAAGAATACTCTAACCCTGGCCCCACATTTTACTGGGGACCAGCAGGCTGTGTGTGCAGGTGTGCACAGCCTCTATAATCAAGGATCTGTCAATAGTTCAGGACTCCACCCAGGAGACAGGAGGTCCCTTTGCCCAGAGGTTGCCACCTCATCCCTTTAAACCCGAACTCATATGAATTACACAGGTTCTGAGGCTAATTTAATGCAGATAAGGCACCAAGTGAATCTAATTACCACCTTAATCAGCCACAGAACCTGTGTAATTATTATGTGTTCTGAGGTGGCAACCCTACCCATGCATCAGGGAGCTGCAAGTGGTCTGCAGAGTATGCATGTATGCACAATAACACGGTCTAAGGAAACAGACTAAAACCGGCCATAGACGGAGTGATTTTCTTTCCTGCAACCATGGGTTGGTAGTGAAGAAAATTGCTTGATTCCTCAACACAGTCAGTGTTGATGGGGGAATTCCTCCCGTGGAGCCATTGTGTTCTCCCAGTGAGGGCGCCTCCCTGCCAAGAGAAAACAGTGAACACTGATAGCGGCTGTAATAACCACTGGCAATAATCACATGTAAAATCCAACAGGCTGGTTGTACCCACGTTGAACGATTGATCAACTTGGGTACAATCAGCCTGCCCATACGTGATTTGAATCTCGGCCAGTTCTGGCTGAATCGGGCCGAGATTCGAACCATCTGTGGCCGGTTTAAAGGCCTAAGCCTGAGGCCAGAGCAAAAAGCGAAAGACAAAGCCACCCTTTCGTAGGGTCACAGTATAAGGTTTGGTTAAAGTAGTTGTCTTCTAACGCGGTCCCCACTCTAATGCCCCATACACACGGTCGATTTTTCCGACGGCAAATGTGTGATAGGACCTTGTTGTCGGAATTTCCGACCGTGTGTAGGCTCCATCACACATTTTCCATCGGATTTTCCGACACACAAAGTTTGAGAGCAGGCTATAAAATTTTCCGACAACAAAATCCGTTGTCGGAAATTCTGATCGTGTGTACACAAATCCGACGGACAAAGTGCCACGCATGCTCAGAATAAATAAAGAGATGAAAGCTATTGGCCACTGTCCCGTTTATAGTCCCAACGTACGTGTTTTACGTCACCGCGTTCAGAACGATCGGATTTTCCGACAACTTTGTGTGACCGTGTGTATGCAAGACAAGTTTGAGCCAACATCCGGCGGAAAAAATCCTAGGATTTTGTTGTCGGAATGTCCGATCAATGTCCGACCGTGTGTACAGGGCATAAGAGGGGCATGGCTTAGGACAAGGACCGTGTCGGAAGCCAACTGCTTTGATGAAGCATTATGGTGTGACCGTACGAAGAGCGGCTTTGTCTTGCTTTTCTTTCTTAAAACTATAAGCTACCCACATCATTACCTTTAATATACTGTATTGTTACTGGAAACGTTATTAGGGAAATGCAAAACCTTTATGAAATACATATTCACAGAGGTGGCTCTAGGATTTGTGAGGCCTTAGGCAAAACCTAGACATGAGGCCCCACTCACGCCCATAATGGGAAAAATAATTCAAGCGACAAAAAAATAAACTGTATAAATTACATATATTAAGAGCTTTAAAGTGCTGGTGTCAGTGTTCTCTATCTCGGTGCTGGTGTCAGTGTTCTCTATCTCGGTGCTGGTGTCAGTGTTCTCTATCTCGGTGCTGGGGTCAGTGTTCTCTATCTCGGTGCTGGGGTCAGTGTTCTCTATCTCGGTGCTGGGGTCAGCGTCCTTATCTCAGTGCTGGGGTCAGCGTCCTTATCTCAGTGCTGGGGTCAGCGTCCTTATCTCAGTGCTGGGGTCAGCGCTCTCTATCTCGGTGCTGGTGTCAGCGCTCTCTATCTCGGTGCTGGTGTCAGCGCTCTCTATCTCGGTGCTGGTGTCAGCGCTCTCTATCTCGGTGCTGGTGTCAGTGTCTTTATCTCGGTGCTGGTGTCTGCGTTCTCTATCTCGGTGCTGGTGTCAGTGAAGGAGATAGCAGCGGAGAAGCCAATCAGCAAGCAGTGCCAGCGCAGGATGCAGAGCGCCTGGCCCACCAAGGCTGAGGATCAGAACTGGACTGGGACCTCCCAACCCCCCCCCCCCAGTGGAGTCCCGCATAGGTGGGGGTAAGGGCAGGGCAGAGGGAAGGGTCAGGGGCTACCAATCACAGGTGGGCACAGTGGGACTGAGCTGCCCTTACTGTTTGTGACACTGATGATCAGGAGGAAGGGAGTGGAGTGCATGGGACAGGACAGGGGGTGAATATAAAAACCAGAAGGGGTTGTGGCATGGTAGCTGTGCTTCTCCCTGCAGGTGGAGCCTCAGTTCCCCCCTCCCCGCACCGATTGACAGCCCCAGAGAGAGAGAGAGGTGGCCCGGTCCGGACACCTCTTGTTTCCTACCTCCCTTTCCATCTGCTCCATACAGCGCTCGTGGGACTTCCTCCGCGGGACCTTCCTCTTCCTGTCCTCCCCACTGCATGCCAGATTCCTCCTCCAGCCCGGGTGTGCGGGGACCGCTCCGCTGAGCACTCCAGTGGTGGGGGGTGACGGGCGGGGGGGGCGCGATCTGCGTCTCCGGAGCAGCAGGAAACTTTTTGCTCCAGCTGCTGGAACCTCCTCCCCTTCTCCTCCCCCTCTCCTACCCAAGACAACACAGCACTGGCCCTGCCTCCTCCTCAAGACAGAGCCACACTCCGTCCTCTCTCTCCTCTGCCTGTTAAACCACTGCTGGCCGGAGCCTAACACCGCCCGCAGTGGCATTGTTGTCAGCAGAGGCGGCTCTTCAATGAGGCGGTTGCGGGGCCCCTATGAGTGCGAGGCCTTAGGCGACCGCCTTATTTGCCTAATTAGAGAGCTGCCTCTGCATATTCAGCATAAACACACAATATCACCCCAGAATATTCTAAGTATATTGGGCTCCCCAAGCGGTCAGTAAAATAAAGAAAAAGCAGCCTTTCTCAACCAGGGTTCTGGGAAAACCCTAGAGTCCCTCCAGAGGTTGCTAGGGATTCCTTGAGCAATAAGCAATGTCTTCAGTCACAGGGAAAAGCCAGAGCTGGGGTTTATAGGCTAAAACAGATGATGTTTACTCAAAATCAGTGGATTACTGCCAAATAAGAAGCCAATGTGTTTTTCGGCCATTAGGCCTTAAAGCGATGTTAAAGTCTTATTTTTTTTTTCTAAAATAACAAACATGTCCTACTTACCTGCTCTGCAATGGTTTTGCACAGAGCAGCCCTGATCCTCCTCTTCTCAGGTCCCACGCTGGCGCTCCTGGCCCCTCCCTCCTGCTGGGTGGGAGGTGCATGCAGGTGCCACCCATGCCGGTGCGCTCCAGAGCCACGGCTCTGTGTGTCCCTTCACACACAGAGCCGCGGCTCGGCCCTGCCCCCCTCTGTCTCCTGATTGGCTCACAGGCTGTGATTCAATGGCTCCAAAGTCCCCTGAGAGCCAAGGCTCTTGTGGACATTGCTGGATCCAGAGGGGGGCTCAGGTAAGTATTAGGAAGGGCTGGGGGGCTGCTGCACACAGGTTTTTTTTACCTTTGTGCATAGAATGCATGAAGGTAAAAAACATTGTGCCTTTACAATAACTTTAATGCCCCGAATAACTTTAACACACGAACGGAATGTCCGATGGAAAAAGTCTGACGGAAGCTTTTCATCGTCTATTCCGATCGTGTGTGGGCCTCATCGGGATTTTTTTTTTCGAAAATTCTGATGGACCTAGAAATGGAACATGTTCTAAATATTTCCGACTGAACCAATTACTATCGGGAAAACCGCTTGTCTGTATGCTGTTCCGACGGACCAAAAAACGACGCATGCTCTGAAGCAAGTACGAGACGGAAGCTATTGGCTACTGGCTATTGCACTTCCTTTTTCTAGTCCCGACGCACGTGTTGTACGTCACCGCGTTCTGGGCGGTCGGGCTTTGGTGTGACCGCGTGTAGGCAAGACCGCTTGAGCGGAATTCCGTCAGAGTTCCCTCAGAGAAACCTTCGGAGTTTATTCCGACGGCAAAACCGGTCGTGTGTACGCGGCATTAGAATGGCCAAAACGCTTTGGATTTTCTCGTGAAATTTGATTATTGTTTTATAAATATAACAAAGATTGACAAATTGAGTACATACAAGGATGGTGGTACAATATTCAAATAGCAATAAAGGTAAACATATTGATTCATGAACAAGATGAGTACATAACAATGTAGAGTAGAGCAACGAATAAACCAATAAAGTATTACATCGAAAACATTAGAAAATTCCATCAGAAGGAAAAAAGTAAGCTGGTGACTATTGGCTCATTTTGCAAGAGCAGTAATAAGGAAATCGATCTAATAGGTATATATTAAAAACAGAAGAGATAATGTGTATATAAGTACCACACAATATAAAAAAAAAAGGAGTAGATAGAGAGGAGAGGGTAGAAAAAAGAGGGGAAGGGAATGGGGGTTACAAGTGGTGATGGGATCCCAAATGAATAGAAATTATAGTCAAGGCAAATAGAGTAAAATTACCAAGGCAATAATATTGCGTCATCAAAGTCTGGAGGTAAATAATGCTTAACCCAAGGAAGCCAGAGCTTCTCAAATTGACCAATTCGATCTCTTTTCGATTGCTTCCATATTAGCATGGATAAGAGCTTTATTAGTTCTGTGTATGGTTTCAGCTAGAATTAAATATTGAGTTTTCCATGCCTTAGCAATGTTTTTTTTTGCGGCTGTTAGGAGCTGTAAAAGAAGGTGACATTTATTCTGTGTGACCCCATCAGTTTTCAGGTTTAACAGGGCTGTAGCAGGATTTGGGCTGTATAGGTGCATCAAAGATTTTGGAGGCCAAGTCAAAAACTGCCTTCCAGAATATTTTGCCAATTGGGCAATCCCACCAAAAATGAAGTTGAGTGCCAGACTCTGAACAGGTGCAAAAACAAGCTCCGGGGTAATCAGAAGTATATTTCGAAATTCTGGCGGGGATCAAATACCAACGGGTTTGCACCTTAACCACATGCCGACCAGCCGCCGCAGTTGTACTGCAGCAGCATGGCACGGCTGGGTGAAACGACGTTATGTAACGACGCTTCACCCTGTGGCCACTAGGGGGCGCATGCTCGCTCCACGAGCTGATGCGAGTGCCCGGCGGTCTCCATCACCAACCGGGATCCCGCGATCGCTCTGGGCACACAGGGAACCCGGAACTGTGTGTGTAAGCGCACAGTTTCCCATTCTCTGAGCAGGGAACTGACAGATCGTCTGTTCATACGGAGTATGAACAGCGATCTGTTAGTTTCCCTGCACAGTCCCATCCCCCCTTCTGTTAGAACACAAACTAGGACACACATTACCCCTTCACTGCCCCCCTAGTGTTAACCCCTTCACTGCCACTAACATTTTTACAGTAATCAATGCATTGCACTGATCGCTGTATTAATGCCAATGGTCCCAAAAAAATGTGTCAAAATTGTCTGATGTGTCCGCCATAATGTCGCAGTCAGGATAAAAATCGCAGATCGCCGCCATTACTAGTAAAAAAAATTTTTTTTAATAAACTTCTAATAAAAATTATTAATAAAAATGCCATAAAACTATCCCCTATTTTGTAGACGCTATAACTTTTGCGCAAACCAATCAATATACGCGATTTCTTTTACCAAAAATATGTAGAAGAATACATATCGGCCTAAACTGAGAAAAAAAAAAATTTTTTTTTTATATATTTTTTGGGGATATTTATTATAACAAAAAAAGTAAAAAATAATGCGTTTTTTTCAAAATTGTCGCTCTTTTTTTGTTTATCGCGCAAAAAATAAAAACCGCAGAGGTGATCGAATACCACCAAAAGAAAGCTCTGTTTGTGGGGAAAAAAAAAAAGGACATCAATTTTGTTTGGGAGCCACGTCGCACGACCGCGCAATTGTCAGTTAAAGCGACGCAGAGCCGAATCGCAAAAAAAAAGGGCTCTGGTCTTTGGGCAGCCAAATGGTCCGAAGCTGAAGCGGTTAAAGTCAGTTTCCACAGCAACAACACTAAAAGAAGCAGAGTTAGTGGCGGCCCATATGCTAGACCATTCAGTAGCATTAAATGAGAGATTAAAGTCTAGTTCCCATTTGGAGACATATGGGGGGGGGGGAACAAGTGTTAGTACTACCTAAAATTTGCGTATAGAGAAAGGGAACAAGTCCTCTAGCACGAGGGTCAGAAATACATATGCGTTCGAAAACGCGACATCTGGGATAGTTGGGAGTTGGAATTGAGATAAGGTTGGAGAGAGTTTTTGATTTGTAAATATGGGAACAGTTCCGATTGAGGAAGTCCAAATTTATCACACAAAGTAGGAAGAGAATGTATGGAGGAGGCAGATACCAAATTATATAAACGGGATAAATTAGCTGTATTCCATGCTTTGAAAGAATTAGGAGCGATCCAGGCAGGGTAAAACGCAGGATTTTTAACAAAAGAAAGGAGCGGCAAATGAGGAGATTGAAGGCCAAGAGGAGTTTTGCGTCTGTTCCAGATGGATAAAGAATGTTTTGTGATAGGATTGCGAATAGAAGTACGATCAGTTGGTCTTCACCATAACATGTTAGGTACTGAAATAGGGTCACAGTCAATAGACTCAATTGCTACCCATGAAGGAATTTCCTTAACCACTTCAGCCCCGGAAGGATTTACCCCCTTCCTGACCAGAGCACTTTTTACAATTTGGCACTGCGTCGCTTTAACTGCTAATTGCGCGGTCATGCAATGCTGTAACCAAACGAAATTTGCGTCCTTTTCTTCCCACAAATAGAGCTTTCTTTTGATGGTATTTGATCACCTCTGCCGTTTTTATTTTTTGCGCTATACACGGAAAAAGACCGAAAATTTTGAAAAAAAATTATATTTTCTACTTTTTGTTCTAAAAAAAATCCAATAAACTCAATTTTAGTCATACATTTAGGCCAAAATGTATTTGGCCACATGTCTTTGGTAAAAAAAATGTCAATAAGTGTATATTTATTGGTTTGCGCAAAAGTTATAGGGCCTACAAACTAGGGTACATTTTCTGGAATTTACACAGTCTTTAATTTATGACTGCCTATGTCATTTCTTGAGGTGCTAAAATGACAGGGCAGTACAAAACCCCCACAAATGACCCCATTTTGGAAAGTAGACACCCCAAGGAAATTGCTGAGAGGCATGTTGAGCCCATTGAATATTCATTTTTTTTGTCCCAAGTGATTGAATAATGAAAAAAAAAAAAAAAAAAAAAAAAAATTACAAAAAGTTGTCACTAAATGATATATTGCTCACACAGGCCATGGGCCTATGTGGAATTGCACCCCAAAATACATTTAGCTGCTTCTCCTGAGTATGGGGATACCACATGTGTGGGACTTTTTGGGAGCCTAGCCGCATACGGGGCCCCGAAAACCAATCACTGCCTTCAGGATTTCTAAGGGCGTACATTTTTGATTTTACTCCTCACTACCTATCACAGTTTTGAAGGCCATAAAATGCCCAGATGGCACAAACCCCCCCCAAATGACCCCATTTTGGAAAGTAGACACCCCAAGCTATTTGCTGAGAGGCATGTTGAGTCCATGGAATATTTTATATTTTGACACAAGTTGCGGGAAAGTGACAATTTATTTTGTTTTTTTTTTTTTTTTGCACAAAGTTGTCACTAAATGATATATTGCTCACACAGGTCATGGGCATATGTGGAATTGCACCCCAAAATACATTCTGCTGCTTCTCTTGAGTACGGGGATACCACATGTGTGGGACTTTTTAGGAGCCTAGCCGCGTACGGGACCCCGAAAACCAATCACCGCCTTCAGGATTTCTAAGGGTGTACATTTTTGATTTCACTCTTCACTGCCTATCACAGTTTCGGAGGCCATGGAATGCCCAGGTGGCACAAAACCCCCCCAAATGACCCCATTTTGGAAAGTAGACACCCAAAGCTATTTGCTGAGAGGCATGGTGAGTATTTTGCAGCTCTCATTTGTTTTTGAAAATGAAGAAAGACAAAAAAAAAAATTTTTTTTTTCTTTTTTTAATTTTCAAAACTTTGTGACAAAAAGTGAGGTCTGCAAAATACTCACTATACCTCTCAGCAAATAGCTTGGGGTGTCTACTTTCCAAAATGGGGTCATTTGGGGGGGGGTTTGTGCCACCTGGGCATTCCATGGCCTCCGAGACTGTGATAGGCAGTGAAGAGTGAAATCAAAAATTTACGCCCTTAGAAAGCCTGAAGGCGGTGCTTGGTTTTCGGGGTCCCATACGTGGCTAGGCTCCCAAAAAGTCTCACACATGTGGTATCCCCGTACTCAGGAGAAGCAACAGAATGTATTTTGGGGTGTAATTTCACATATTCCCATGGCATGTTTGAGCAATATATCATTTAGTGACAACTTTGTGCAAAAAAAAAAAAAAATAATAATAATTTGTCTCTTTCCCGCAACTTGTGTCACAATATAAAATATTCCATGGACTCGACATGCCTCTCAGCAAATAGCTTGGGGTGTCTACTTTCCAAAATGGGGTCATTTGGGGGGGTTTGAACTGTCCTGGCATTTTATGCACAACATTTAGAAGCTTATGTCACACATCACCCACTCTTCTAACCACTTGAAGACAAAGCCCTTTCTGACACTTTTTGATTACATGAAAAAATTATTTTTTTTTGCAAGAAAATTACTTTGAACCCCCACACATTATATATTTTTTTAAAGCAAATGCCCTACAGATTAAAATGGTGGGTGTTTAATTTTTTTTTTTCACACAGTATTTGCGCAGCGATTTTTCAAACGCATTTTTTGGGGAAAAAACACACTTTTTTACATTTTAATGCACTAAAACACACTATATTGCCCAAATGTTTGATGAAATAAAAAAGATGATCTTAGGCCGAGTACATGGATACCAAACATGACATGCTTTACAACTGCGCACAAACGTGCAGTGACAACAAAATAAATACATTTTTAAAAGCCTTTAAAAGCCTTTACAGGTTACCACTTTAGATTTACAGAGGAGGTCTACTGCTAAAATTACTGCCCTCGATCTGACCGTCGCGGTGATACCTCACATGCATGGTGCAATTGCTGTTTACATTTGACGCCAGACCGATGCTTGCGTTCGCCTTAGCGCGAGAGCAGGGGGGACAGGGGTGCTTTTTTTTTTTTTTTTTCTTTATTATTTTTTTGCTTTTTTATCTTATTTTAAAACTGTTCCTTTCATTTTTTTTTTTTTTAATCATTTTTATTGTTATCTCAGGGAATGTAAATATCCCCTATGATAGCAATAGGTAGTGACAGGTACTCTTTTTTGAAAAAATTGGGGTCTATTAGACCCTAGATTTCTCCTCTGCCCTCAAAGCATCTGACCACACCAAGATCGGTGTGATAAAATGCTTCCCCAATTTCCCAATGGCGCTATTTACATCCGGCGAAATCTAAGTCATAAAATGCTCGTAGCTTCCGGTTTCTTAGGCCATAGAGATGTTTGGAGCCACTCTGGTCTCTGATCAGGTCTATGGTCAGCTGGCTGAATCACCGGCTGCATTCTCAGGTTCCCTGTTGAGACAGGAGAGCCAGAGAAAAACACGGAAGACGGTGGGGGGGGGGGGGCATTCTCTCCCACTGCTTGTAAAAGCAGTCTAGAGGCTAATTAGCCGCTAGGATTGCTTCTACATGAAAGCCGACCGCTGGCTGAAAAGAATGATACCAAGATGATACCTAAACCTGCAAGCATCATTCTGGTATAACCACTCAAAGTCGTGAATGCTGTACTCAGACAAAAATATGGTTAACAATAAAGCACAGTAAACGGTAAAGTATAAAAAATTGCAGACCTGAAAAGCAAACATGATAAAACATAATAACAATAAAACATTGCAGAATAGAATACAGTAAAAAAGAGCAGAACAATAGAGAGAATAGAGAGAGAGAGAATAGAGAGAGAACAATAAAACGACAACTATTATTTTTTATTTTATATTTTTGTTTGTGTTTTTTTTTTTTTTTCTTTTACACTTTTTTTGTAACTGTAACTTTTATAACTGTAACCGGTTCCAGGTTCGGGTCTCTCAAAATGCGATGGCATCTTGGGAGACCCTGTGAAAGTGTGTCCTAGTCTGTGCAATGCTGTACCCTACGCTAATACTCAGCTAGTGAATGGTAGCGTTCAAAACATTCACCAATGCAAAGACCAGGATTGTCAGGACAGGAGGGACAATAATAGCGGGTGTCATGCCTATATCCGCGCTTGCTGCAGACACAACATCTTTTTGGGGGGGGTTCGTTGGGTAGGGGTACTCGGGAGGATATATAAATGCCTCTCATGCAGCCGACTGCATTTGGTTGGGGATGTGAATGGGGGAAGTACGGGTGCTGCAGAAGTGGTGGGTTCCCAATTAGGATTGGCGAATGCAGCAGGAAGGGCACTATGGGCATGATGGGCCTGTGTTTGTCTTCTTGGTGGCAGCGGGACACTACTTGTGCTTGCCACCTCACCAGCTTGAACTGCACTTATGGGACTCGCCACGTCACCAAGTGTTACTGCAGTGCTGGTTTGACTACGACCAGGGTGTACTAGGCCGCTGGCGCTTGCCAGTTCACCAAAACGCTACCAAAAAAACTGTTAACGATCGCAGGGATCAGGCCTGACTCTGCGAACGCTGCAGTTATGCATTTAGTGTTTTGTAAGTGACAGTGATCGATCGATACTGCACTTGGGTGGGCTGGGCTGGGCCGGGCGGAGGGGCAAAACGCAGGTGCTAGCAGGTATCTGGGCTGATCCCGCTAACACTGCGTTTTTGGGAACCCTAAACTGCTGGGGACGCCAGTATAGATCTGATCGGATCAGATATTGATCAGTTCAGATACTATACCACTAAGGGAGGTGTACAGTGCGTGCGTGGGTGTTAGCGCTACTGGCACTAACCTGACGCTGCCTGGGGCTGGTGCTTGCCAGTTCACCAAAACGCTACAAAAAAAACTGTTAGCGATCGCAGGGATCAGGCCTGACTCTGCGAATGCTGCAGTTATGCGTTTAGTGTTTTGTAAGTGACAGTGATCGATCGATACTGCACTTGGGTGGGCTGGGCTGGGCCGGGCGGAGGGGTAAAACGCAGTTGCTAGCAGGTATCTGGGTTGATCCCGCTAACACTGCGTTTTTGGGAACCCTAAACTGCTGGGGACGCTAGTATAGATCTGATCGGATCAGATATTGATCCGTACAGATACTATACCACTAAGGGAGGTGTACGGTGCGTGCGTGGGTGTTAGCGGTACTGGCACTAACCTGACGCTGCCTGGGGCTGGTGCTTGCCATTTCACCAAAATGCTACCAAAAAAACTGTTAGCGATCGCAGGGATCAGGCCTGACTCTGCGAACGCTGCAGTTATGCGTTTAGTGTTTTGTAAGTGACAGTGATCGATCGATACTGCACTTGGGTGGGCTGGGCCGAGCTGGGCGGAGGGGCAAAACGCAGGTGCTAGCAGGTATCTGGGCTGATCCCGCTAACACTGTGTTTTTGGGAACCCTAAACTGCTGGGGACGCCAGTATAGATCTGATCGGATCAGATATTGATGCGATCAGATACTATACCACTAAGGGAGGCGTATGCTGCGTGCGTGGGTGTTAGCGGTACTGGCGCTAATCTGACGCTGCCTGGGGCGACGCATATCACCGCCGGGCGATCAGGGGGCTAAATCTTTATTCGGTAATAAACGGCGGGTTCCCTGACACTATAAAAAATAAACAAACTAACCAGCGTCACCCGTAACGGTTATACAGTGATCAGTGGTGAAAGGGTTAACTAGGGGGCAATCAAGGGGTTAAAACCTTTATTAGATAGTATATGGGGGTCCCTGACGCTATAAAACTCTGACGGCGAACCTAAAAATTTACGTCCCTAACTAGCATCACCAGCGACACTAATACAGCGATCAGAAAAATGATCGCTTACTGACACTGGTGACAGGGGGTGATCAAGGGGTTAAAACTTTATTAGGGGGGGTTAGGGGGGTACCCTAGACCTACAGGGGGCCTAACACTCACTGCTCTGACACTGTAACTGTCACAAACTGACACCAATACAGTAATCAGAAAAAAAAAAAAAAACCTGCTTGGTGTCAGTTTGTGACGGGGGGGGGGGGTGATTGGGGGGGGATCGGGGGGCGATCGGGGGGGGGATCGGGGTGTTTAGTGTGCCTGGTATGTTCTACTGTGTGTAGTGTGTTGGTGCACTTACATGGCAGTCTTCTCTCCTCGGCCCGGAACGGAAAATACCGAGCCGAGGAGAGATGACATCATTTCCTCTGCCTCTGTGTACAATACAGAGGCAGGGAAATGATCCCATTGGCTGAGAGCGATCGCGAGGGGGGGGCCACGAATGGATGGCCTCCCCCTCACCTCCGATCGCCGGGGGAGATTTGCCGACCGCCGCAGGCACCGGGGGGGGGTCCGATCGGACCCCCCACCCGTGGGCAGGCAAGGACGTACATATACGTCCTTTTGCCTGCCCGTGCCGCTCTGTCGACGTATATAGTCGTGCGGCGGTCGGCAAGTGGTTAATTGCATGGTATTTTGGTAAACTTACAAGGTGTGCAAGATGATAGTAAGCAGAAATATTTGGAAGACCTAAACCTCCGCAGCATTGTGGGAGACAGAGAGTGGATTTAGAGGCTCGAGGTTTCATTTTACCCCAGATAAAAAAGATAATTCTGCACTGTATAAGCCATAAAAAAAATGAGATGAGATGATACTGGGATGGACAAGACTCTAAAAAGATATAAAAACTTGGGTAGTATAGCCATCTTAATTACATAAATTTTACCTATCCAGGATAGAGGGATAGAGGACCATTGTGATAATAATTCAGTAACCTGTTTTAGTAATGGAGGGAAATTAGCTGAGTATAAGTCAGTCATCTTAGAAGTGAGCTGTATTCTTAGGTACAGTGGGGACAGAAAGTATTCAGACCCCCTTAAATTTTTCACTCTTTGTTATATTGCAGCCATTTGCTAAAATCATTTAAGTTCATTTTTTCCTCATTAATGTACACACAGCACCCCATATTGTACACACAGCACCCCATATTGTACACACAGCCCCCCATATTGTACACACAGCGCCCCATATTGTACACACAGCACCTCATATTGTACACACAGCACCCCATATTGTACACACAGCACCCCATATTGTACACACAGCACCCCATATTGTACACACAGCCCCCCATATTGTACACACAGCACCCCATATTGTACACACAGCACCCCATATTGTACACACAGCCCCCCATATTGTACACACAGCACCCCATATTGTACACACAGCACCCCATATTGACAGAAAAACACAGAATTGTTGACATTTTTGCAGATTTATTTAAAAAGAAAAACTGAAATATCACACGGTCCTAAGTATTCACACCCTTTGCTGTGACACTCATATATATAACTCAGGTTCTGTCCATTTCTTCTGATCATCCTTGAGATGGTTCTACACCTTCAATTGAGTCCAGCTGTGTTTGATTATACTGATTGGACTTGATTCCACACACCTGTCTATATAAGACCTTACAGCTCACAGTGCATGTCAGAGCAAATGAGAATCGTGAGGTCAAAGGAACTGCCTGAGGAGCTCAGAGACAGAATTGTGGCAAGGAACAGATCTGGCCAAGGTTACAAAAAAATTTCTGCTGCACTTAAGGTTCCTAAGAGCACAGTGGCCTCCATAATCCTTAAATGGAAGACGTTTGGGACGACCAGAACCCTTCCTAGAGCTGGCCGTCCGGCCAAACTGAGCTATTGGGGGAGAAGAGCCTTGGTGAGAGAGGTAAAGAAGAACCCAAAGATCACTGTGGCTGAGCTCCAGAGATGCAGTCGGGAGATGGGAGAAAGTTGTAGAAAGTCAACCATCACTGCAGCCCTCCACCAGTCGGGGCCTTATGGCAGAGTGGCCCGACAGAAGCCTCTCCTCAGTGCCAGACATATGAAAGCCCGCATGGAGTTTGCTAAAAAACACCTGAAGGACTCCAAGATGGTGAAAAATAAGATTCCCTGGTCTGATGAGACCAAGATAGAACTTTTTGGCCTTAATTCTAAGCAGTATGTGTGAAGAAAACCAGGCACTGCTCATCACCTGTCCAATACAGTCCCAACAGTGAAGCATGGTGGTGGCAGCATCATGCTGTGGGGGTATTTTTCAGCTGCAGGGACAGGACGACTGGTTGCAATTGAAGAAAAGATGAATGCGGCCATGTACAGGGATATCCTGGACGAAAACCTTCTGCAGAGTGCTCAGGACCTCAGACTGGGCCGAAGGTTTACCTTCCAACAAGACAATGACCCTAAGCACACAGCTAAAATAACGAAGGAGTGGCTTCACAACAACTCTGTGACTGTTCTTGAATGGCCCAGCCAGAGCCCTGACTTAAACCCAATTGAGCATCTCTAGAGAGACCTAAAAATGACCGTCCACCAACGTTTACCATCCAACCTGACAGAACTGGAGAGGATCTGCAAGGAGGAATGGCAGAGGATCCCCAAATCCAGGTGTGAAAAACTTGTTACATCTTTCCCAAAAAGACTCATGGCTGTATTAGATCAAAAGGGGGCTTCTACTAAATACTGAGCAAAGGGTCTGAATACTTAGGACCATGTGATATTTCAGTTTTTCTTTTTTAATAAATCTGCAAAAATGTCAACAATTCTGTGTTTTTCTGTCAATATGGGGTGCTGTGTGTACAATATGGGGGGCTGTGTATACAATATGGGGTGCTGTGTGTACAATATGGGGTGCTGTGTGTACAATATGGGGTGCTGTGTGTACAATATGGGGGGCTGTGTGTACAATATGGGGTGCTGTGTGTACAATATGGGGTGCTGTGTGTACAATATGGGGGGCTGTGTGTACAATATGGGGTGCTGTGTGTACATTAATGAGGAAAAAAAATGAACTTAAATGATTTTAGCAAATGGCTGCAATATAACAAAGAGTGAAAAATTTAAGGGGGTCTGAATATTTTCCATTCCCACTGTATGTCACTTTGGATTTTCATATGGCTGTAATCTACTGTTTTTGAATAAAGATGATCTGTTTTAGTCAATACACCCTGGTGCCGGCTTTTCCCTGTGACTGCTGATGCTTGGAGGGTTTTTTTCCGGAGACCTTCTAGCTGGAGTGCCATGGTCCTGAAGAGATGGAAGGTTGAGAAGGAGGTAAGCTCTGGATCCATCTGTTTCAAAAAGCAATATCTACCTCTCAGATAAGTTCCCGTTGGCCAAAATGATCTTTTTTAGCTATCTGTAATTTTGGGATTCTTCCCATTGACCTCCAATATAAGGAGCCTTCCTACCATTGACTATCTCACACATTATTATCAGGAGATCCCTGAGTCCAAGTAGGTTATTTCAAGAGTTCCTCCGCATTAAAAAGGTTGAGAGAGTGTCTCATCTGGAATCCTTTTCAGTTTCACACACCAGAGAGACTCCTCAGAACTGCTAACCCGACGACTTTTACGGCTCGTTCGGTATTTAGATTTAAACAATGTGATGATTGCATTTTAATAGTGCGAGGGAATATATTTAATGAGAGAGAAAAATCAGCATATTTGAAGATGGCTTCATCACTCCGCATATTTGTCTTCTTCCACACAAACCGCGAAATGTGCCGATGATTGTTCTATTCAGACTCGGTGGACGCGAATATAAATTGGGCCTGTGTTTATATAGGAACCGGTTCTCACGGTGGAGAGACTTGGAGAGCATTCCATGCAATCTGTTACAACAAAAAGCCTGTGTTTGATCATTATAGTATAATACACGGCAATTTCAATTGGCATGGGAATTTTCATTGCCCATATGGAAGCTAAGCACAGTCTTTTTAAAGAGAACCCGTCTGTCAGGAACCAGCAGCAGAGATGCTCAGATCTTTGTGGCTACACTAGGAAACTGAAACCAGACTATATATAGTAAGGTAAGTTTATTATTAGAAAAACAGAAGACATCCAGACACCAGTTCAGCAAACAGGAAACAGATCAAGCATGAAGATACAAGTGAACCACAACCATATAACTGAGGATAAAATACCTAACAAGCTAACTATAATACAACATATACAATACAGTCCCTTGAGAAAGTATTCATACCCCTTGAAATGTTCCACATTTTGTCATGTTACAACCAAAAACATAAATGTATTTTATTGGCATTTTATGTGATAGACCAACACAAAGTGGCACATAATTGTGAAATGGAAGGAAAATGATAAATGGTTTTCAAAATTTTTTACAAATAAATATGTGAAAAGTGTGGGGGGCATTTGTATAGCTCCCCCCGGAGTCAATACTTTGTAGAACCTCCTTTCACTGCAATTACAGCTGCAAGTCTTTTTGGGGATGTCTCTACCAGCTTTGCACATCTAGAGAGGGACATTTTTGCTCATTCTTCTTTGCAAAAATATCTCAAGCTCTGTCAGATTGGATGGAGAGCGTCTGTGAACAGCAATTTTCAAGTCTTGCCACAGATTCTCAGTTGGATTTAAAGCGGAGTTCCACACAAAAATGGAACTTCCGCTTTTCGGAACCCTCCCCCCCTCCGGTGTCACATTTGGCACCTTTCAGGGGGGAGGGGGGTGCAGATACCTGTCTAAGACAGGTATTTGCACCCACTTCCGGCATAGACTCCCATGGGAGTCTACGCCACTTCCCGTCCCTCCGCGCTGTCTCCTGGGAATCACACAGCTCCCAGGAGAGAGCGGGGACCACTTGGGACGCGCAGCGCGTCTCGCGCATGCGCAGTAGGGAACCGGGAAGTGAAGCCGCAACGCTTCACTTCCTGATTCCCTCACCCAGGATGGCGGCGGCAGCTGCCGAGAACCGAGCGGGTTCCCGGCGTCCCCTGCCGACATCGCTGGACCCTGGGACAGGTAAGTGGCCATGTATTAAAAGTCAGCAGCTGCAGTATTTGTAGCTGCTGGCTTTTAATATTTTTTTTTTTTTTGCGGTGTGGGTGGACCCCCGCTTTAAGTCTGGACTTTGACTGGGCCATTCTAACACATGACTATGCTTTGATCTAAACCATTCCATTGTAGCTCTGGCTGTATGTTTAGGGTCGTTGTCCTGCTGGAAGGTGAACCTCCGCCCCAGTCTCAGGTCTTTTGCAGAATCTAACAGGTTTTCTTCTAAGATTGACCTGTATTTGGCTCCATCCATCTTCCCATCAACTCTGAACAGCTTCCCAGTCCCTGCTGAAGAAAAACATCCCCACAACATGATGCTGCCACCACCATGTTTCACGGTGGGGATGGTGTGTTCAGGGTGATGTGCAGAGTTAGTTTTCCCCCACACATAGCGTTTTGCTTTTAGGCCAAAATGTTCAATTTTGGTCTCATCTGACCAGAGCATCTTCTTCCACATGTTTTTTTTTAACAGAAAAATTTTTATTAAACAAATCAGCATTACAGTACAAGAACTTAGTACAGTCATTATGGTGAGAATAATTACAGTGGGATTTACCCTAAAACAATAACTACTGTTTATCAGTTGTTCCAAATGCGTACTTAACAGAATTTTCACCTAACCATAGTTCTCATGGCTTGTGTCATCTTGAAAAATTATTGGATGATATGAAGTAAATAACCCAGTATTCAATCATTCCTGACAGGGGCGTCTGGGGGGGGTGGGGGGGGTGGGTGGGGAGAGAAGAAGGTGGGAGGGGGGGGAGGAAGGGGAGGGAAGATGAAGGAAGAGAGGGGGGGGAGGGAAAAGGGAGAAAGAAGGAAGGGGTTGAAGAGAAACGGGTATAAGAAGAATAGGCTTGAGATGCAGGATGTCCTCTCCTATGTTTCGTGTCTTACTTATGGGGTAGGGGGTTCGGGGTCCCCAGAAGCGTCCATCCAGGACGACCAGATTTTGTCAAACTTCCCTGGACATTGCCTGCTTTCGTACGTCAGCCTATAGAGGGGAAGTACCTTGTTTACCGACCTTATCCACGAGGCCAGAGTAGGAGGCTCCTCCAGTTTCCATCGCAGTAGAATTTCCCGCCTAGCGTAGTACAATGCGAAGGTTAGACACAGTTTATCATACCTGTCGCCCTCAACATCCTCCAGATGACTGAGCAGTAGAATTTGGGGGTCAACTGGCAAGTCTGAACCTATGACATTGCCCAGTGTAGAGGCCACTGCTGACCAAAAGGGTCTTAGTTTGGAGCACGACCAGACCATATGCCAGAAAGTACCCACCTCCTGCCTGCATCTCTGACAGTTGGGATCTCTTTGGTGGTATATGCGCGCCAGTCTCTGTGGGGTAAAATATGCTCTGTGTAGGAACTTAAACTGTATGAACCTATCCCTTGCAGCGATCATAGAAGGAATGTAGGAGACTAAACACTCCCTCCACTCCTCTTCGTCTAAAGAGGGAATGTCAATCCTCCACCTCTCCCTGGTTTGGTCAGCTTTGCATCATATTCCACCGTAAGGTACAAATATATTGTTGAGAGAGGCTTCCCCATCACGCTGGAGGTCAGGAGCCTTTCAATGGAGTCCGGTTCCAGAGTGAGGGGGGCAGGGAACTGAGCCTCAAAGGCGTGCTTCAGCTGCCAATATCTAAATTGGAAGGAGGATGGGATAGCAAAGGATTGCCTCAGGGCTTGGAAAGTCATCAGCCTGCCATCTTTAAGTATATGTTTTAATGTGAGGATTCCCTTTTTTTCCCAAAGAGAGGGGTCCGGTATAGTGTAAAAGTGGGAGAGTAGAGGGTTACCCCATAGGGGCATGTGGGGTGAAATGTGGTTGGGTTTCCTATAGATTTTCCTAGCCTCCTGCCATACCCTCACAGTGGTCCGCATTGAAGTCGTCATAGACAAACTGGCCCTAAGACCGCGAAATGGGAGATTGCTAAGGGCAGCAAAGGAACCCATGATGGCTGCCTCCAGAGTGACCGCCGGATTCTGCGCGGGCTGGGAGAACCACCACCTAATTGTGACCAAAACAGCTGCCCAGTAATAGATTTGAAAATTCGGCAGTCCCAGACCCCCCCCCCCCCCCGAAAGCGGGAGGTATAAGATCTGCCTGGCCACCCTGCGTGGCCTCCCAGCCCAAACAAAGTGTATCAGCAGACTCTCCAGCCTACGAAAGAAAATCTTAGGGATGGGTATGGGTGTGTTGCGGAAAAAATATAGATATTTCGGGAGGAAAATCATTTTTAATAAATTTACTCTGACTACCGGGGTCAGTGGAAGGGGACGCCATGCAGTACACCTAGCCGTGAGTTGTGCCATGAGTGGACGCAAATTGTTATCTATGTAATCTTGGACTTTACCGCTAATTTTTATCCCCAGATATTTGAAGTCATCTACCCATTTAAGCTGGGGGTGAGGTGTTCTAGGGGTCGAGGGATGGAGTGGGAAAAGAACCGACTTATCCCAATTAATACGAATCCCCGAGAACCCACCAAATCGGTTAATCAGTTCGAGTGCAGTCTGCAACGAGGACGACGCATCCGCTAAATAAAGCAGAGCGTCGTCCGCGTACAGCGACAACTTCTCCTCAATGGGACCCACCTGGAGTCCCCTCACCCCAGGGTCAGCCCTCAGTAGTATAGCCAGGGGCTCCATCGCCAGAGCAAATAGACCCGGGGAGAGGGGACATCCCTGTCGTGTACCCCAAAACAATTGGAACCCTCCCGAGAGGCTTCCGTTAGTACGTATTCTTGCTGAGGGGCAATGATATAACATGCGGAGCCATTTCGTGAAACCCGGGCCAAACCCGAATCGCGAGAGCACCTCCCATAAGTAGCCCCACTCAACGGAGTCGAAAGCCCTCTCCGCGTCGAGTGAGGCCACCATTCCATTAGTCGCCTCGTCCGCCCTATCTATGTGGGTATGGAGACGCCTAATATTAATGTCCGTACCTCTCCCGGGCATGAAGCCCGTTTGATCCCTGTGGATGAGAGCAGTAATTACCAGGTTAAGCCTATTGGCCAGTACTTTAGCCAATACTTTTGCATCCACATTCAGAAGGGATATAGGGCGGTACGAGGAGCACAACGTGGGGTCCTTCCCTGGCTTGGGGATCACCACTATGATCGCTTCGCTCATGGTGTCCGGGAGTTTTCCAAGGTGCGTCGATGCAGAGAAGAGGGCCTGAAGCTTATCGACTAGCTCCGCAGCATATTGTTTATAAAACTCCACAGGGACACCATCGGGTCCCGGAGTTTTCCCTGTCTGCATTGATTTAAGGGCCTGTAATATCTCTAAGGACGTGATTGGGGCATCAAGCTTGTCACGATATGTTACAGTGAGGGTTGGGATATCAATGTCATCTAGGTATGCTACCAGATCCTCCCCTCTATAGTCCACCCTGGACCCATAGAGGGATTCGTAGTACTCCGCGAAACAGCGGTTGATTCCTTCCGGGGTATGAATCAACTGTCCCGAGGGGTCCCTAATATGTGAGATGCTCATTCCGCCTGCCTGTTCCTTGGAAAGCCAGGCCAACAAGTGATCCGATCGCTCTCCCTTCTCAAAAATCCGTTGGGATTGAGCCAGCATTTTCTTCTGGGTAAGAGAGGTAGGGAGACGAACCACCTCTTTCGTCATAAGTTGTAGATGCGAATAGTGCGCAGGGTCTCGAGTACAAACAAAAAGAGCCTCCGCGCTACTCGCCTCCCTTTCAGCCTTAATCAAGTCTGCCCTGCGCTCCCGTCGGACTCTGGCAATGATGGTCTGGTAATGTCCCCTCGTCGTGGCTTTAAAGGCATCCCACACAACCACGGGGTCAGCCGAGCCCTCGTTTACAGCCCAAAAATCTAGCATTTCCGTTCTAAATTGGGAGTCTACTGCAGTGTCTGAAATCCAAAATCTGGAGAGCCTCCATATCCTTTCTACTGAGCCAAGGGAAAGGTCCAATGACAACAACAAGGGTGCATGGTCGGAAATTCCCCTAGGCAATATTTGTATATCTGTGACCCGTGGAAGGACTTGAGCCCCTGCGAAGACCAAGTCTATGCGGGAGAACGTTCTATGAGAGGCTGAGTGGCATGTGTATGCCCTGGTCTGAGGGTGACGTCACCTCCAGACATCAGTCAGACCAAAGGTATCAGCCCACTCAGCCAACCCAGGGCAGTGATGTCCCGCAGGAGTCAGTCTATCCAAGTCCGGGTTAGGGACCAGATTAAAATCACCCAATATAACATTATTGTCCGATGCGAAGTCGGCTATCCTGCCAGCGATCTGATTGAGCACCAGCAAGGAGGCCAGGGGAGGCAGATATAAGCCCACAATGGTCCACGTTAGAGTGTATATTTTAGCATGAATAATTACATACCGACCATCAGGGTCCAGGGCCAAATCCAAGAGCCGGAATGGAAGTGACTTCAATACCAGTATAGTAACACCTCTAGAAAATGAGGAGTGTGTGGAGTGGAGAACCCTGCATCCTGTTAGGTGTGTCTCCTGGAGTACACATATATGTGGGTTATAGGTTTTAATGAATTGGAACACCAGGGAGCGCTTGACCGGAGAGTTCAGTCCCCTGGTGTTCCAGGAGATGATGTTAAGGGAGGACATGACCACTGGGAATATGGAGAGTATTAGGATCAATAGAATTCATGGCTCTCGGACCGGACCCCGTCCCTTCGAAGCGGATACCTCTGTAAACAGTGCAATGCTGATGAATTCTGATGAAGTCAATTTTTTTTTTTGTACAAATATCAAACAAAAACAAAACCAAATTAACAACAGGTAACGAATACCAAAATTTAAAGTAGATGAATTTAGCCCCATTAGGGGAACTTACCCCACCCCCCACCCCACCCAACCTCCCAGAACTGAGGCAGGTTTCGATCCCTAACTTATACAGCTCGCCGGCTGCAACAGGGGGTCCGTGGAAGAGGCAACTCACCCCCCCGAGACTTCACACGGGGTGGAAAGTAGTAGTTCAAGCGTCTTATGTATGTGAAAACTCCGCTTGTGATACAGCAGGCTGTGGGGGCTTAAAAATTCAAACAAAGGGAAATAGCCATAATGCGACCCCACAGTAAATTCGATCCATCTTTTGGGTGGAGATACCGAACCAGAAGTCCAGCTTTCCTCAAGGAAACAAGCATATGTAGAAGAAGATTTATACTTCAACGATCTCCTGACCAAGTTCTTTGGCAGGGGCACTATCTTAGAATTTCCCTGGTAGGGATCATCCCCCCACCAGGCCGTACACACCATGGAATGAACTGGGCATAACTTATGCAACATAATAAGTCATCCATGTGGAAGTTCGTGTGATAACGGAGACCTGAGCCCAGGTTATGGGTAAACAACAAGAGGGGGCCACACAGCGTATACCAGGTGGATCATCAGCGAATTCGTGGTAGCGAGTCCAGCCAGGCAGAAGCCTCTCTCGGGTTGGTAAAGAAGCGGGTTGTCTCGCCATCCTGGACTCTCAGACGAGCAGGGAAGAGCACACTGTAGCGAATGCTGCGTGATCGTAGAGCAGCTTTGACTTGGTCAAAAGATTTCCTGAGCTTCTGGGTCTCCACAGAATAGTCGGGGAAGATCATCAACTTCGTGTTCTGGAATCTAAGTTCCCCTACGTTTCTAGATGCACGGAGGACTTCGTCTCTGTCTCTGAAATTAAGGAGATGGAGGATGAAGGTACGAGGGGGGGATCCAGGAGGCCCCGGCTTAGGCGGTATGCGGTGAGCCCTCTCCACCGCGAAGTAAGGTGACCAGCGGGCCTCGGGTAAGAGATCACGAAGCAGACCCTCTATAAAGGAGGTAGGGTCGCCTCCCTCCGCCCCCTCCGGTAATCTGACAATGCAAAGATTATTACGCCGGTTTCTGTTCTCCGCATCCTCGGCTCTGTATTCAAGGGCCTTCACTTTGGTTTGAAGCGTACGGAGTGATGCTCCATGTTCCCCAATGGTATCTTCAGTGGTACTCAGTCTCTGCTCCGCCTCAGTGACTCGTGATCGGATTTTATCAATATCTTGGCGAATTAGACCCATATCCAGCTGGACTGCTTCGATCTTTGTTGTTAGCGTGGATTGACAAGTAGCTATGGCCGCCATAACATCCGCCAGCCAGGGGGGCCGAGAGTCATCCGACTCCATAGTAATTGTCTGTGGAGCCCTTTGGGTGCTACGTGTATGGAGGGCCTCTGGGGGGGGACAGCTGAGCGTCGGAGGGGAGTCCGGTTGTGGTGGGAAGGTTAACTTTTTACCCCCTTTGTTATACTTTGCGCTGGAGTTCCTGCGCCTCATTCAGATAACAGTGGCCCAGATCTGGGCGATTATCAACAGCTGGGTGTGGGAACCTGTCCGCAGAGTGAGGGGTGTTCAGGCAGTAAATAGGGCAAAGTGAGTGTCCCCTTTAATAGTACTCCCCCTCACCTGCAAATGTATGATGGAGGAGCAGACTAGTTCAGGCCCACACTGAGCCACAAGGATTTTCAGCCCATCCACCTCTCCACACAGCCTGGGTGGGAAGGATGTGGGCGCTCTATGGTCTCCTCCTGCTATCAGGCAGTCCTCCTCAGCTGACCCAGGGTCTCCTCAAATAGGCCACACTGACAGGCCGGAGCTCCAGGAGAGGCCGCGGCCGCGGCCTAGTACAACGGTGGGGAAAGGGAGAGGCAGCAGGGCCTAATCACTGGGTTTCTGCCTTGTAGAAGCAGCTCACCCCCTTCCGTCCGGAGTCTGCGGCGTCCGATGAAGCCCGGGAGCGTGTCCGACCGCGATAGAGGCCCCCGGTCCGCCGCGCGGGCCGGCAGGAAAGTCTGCGGCTTCGGCCTAGTAACCCGCGGTAGGCCGGGAGCCGATCTCGGGCCAGGAGGCGAAAAATTCCCTCACTCTCTGGTAGATAGGGATTCCCCGGGTCCCCCCCAGCTAGCAGGGATGCAACAGCTGCAGTATATAGGCCGATGGATCCGGATTTATCAGACGAAGCGGCGGAGCTCACAAAAGGACCGACCGCTCACGGCGCCATCTTGGCCACGCCCCCCTTCTTCCACATGTTTGCTGTCTCCCCCACACGGCTTCTCACAAACTGCAAATGGAACTTTTTATGGCTTTCTTTCACCAATGTCTTTCTTCTTGCCACTTTTCCATAAAGACCAGATTTGTGGAAAACACGGCTAATAGTTGTCCTGTGGACAGATTCTCCTACCTGAGCTGTGGATCTCTGCAGCTCCTCCAGAGTTACCATGGTCCTCTTGGCTGCTTCTCTGATGAATGTTCTCGTTGCCCGGCCGGTCAGTTTAGGTGGACGGCCATGTCTTGGTAGGTTTTCAGTTGTGCCATACTCTTTCCATTTTCCAATGATGGATTGAACAGAGCTCTGTGAGATGTTCAAAGCTTGGGATATTTTTTTTATAACCTAACCCTGCTTTAAACTTCTCCACAACTTTATCCCTGACCTGTCTGGTGTGTTCCTTGTCCTTCAGGATTCTGTTTGTTCACTAAGATTTTCTAACAAATCTCTGAGGGCTTTACAGAACAGCTGCATTTATACTGAGATTAAATTTACACACAGGTGGACTCTATTTACTAATTAGGTGACTTCTGAAGGCAATTGGTTCCACTAGATTTTAGTTAGGGGTATCAGAGTAAAGGGAGCTGAATACTAATGCCCCCCCCCCACACACACATTTTTCACATATTTATTTGTAAAAAAAATTTGAAAACCATTTACCATTTTCCTTGCACTTCACAATTATGTGCCACTTTGTGTTGGTCTGTCACATAAAATTCCAACAAAATACATTTACATTTTTGGTTGTATTCCACAAGACCAATCCTCTGGTCTCACCAGGGGCGTTGCTAGGGGGTGGCTACTGGGGCTATAGCCCCGAATCTGGGGCCCATAGCCCAGAGTCTCTTGCCGCAGGGTCCCTGCCTAACCAGTGGGTTGTGGCTGCTGTGGCAGGCGAGCTGGCTGCATGAGAGGGGCTGAGGAGAGGAGAGAAGCAAGTGGGGGGACGAGCAGAGATGACATCTCTCTCCGCCCGCTCCACAGCAGCGCTTTTCACAGCGCTTTTCACAGCTGGGCCTCTGGACGTGGACGTGGAAAGTGACAATCTGCAAATGGTGGCAGGAGACGTGGCAATCTGCAAATGGTGGCAGGTGACGTGGCAAGTGACAATCCACATCTGCTGCCAGGTGAAAGTGGCAAGTGACAATCCACATTTGGTGCCAGGCGACATGGCAAATGACAATCAACATCTGGTGGCAGGTGACGGTGGCAAGTAACACACTGCATCTGGTGGCAGGAGATGTGGCAAGTGACACGCCCAGAGCTCCCACTGATTCTGCAGTATGGTGAGTTGAACCACTTCATTATATATTGGAATGTAATAATAGAAATAATGCACTTCAATCACCCTGACACCATATCAACCATGGTGCCACAGTGATTGAAGAGCCAACACCAGCCATCGCCCGCAAAAAATTGCTTAGCACCGCCCCCCCCCCCCCCCCCCCCCACACACGGGTATGCAAAAAGGTTAGTGACCGCTGCTATGGGCTCTAGCCCCAGATCTTTTGCAGACCTAGCAACGCCACTGGGTCTCCCTATAAAACTTCACAAAAAACTGTTCAGGGAATTTGCCAAATGCTACTTTAGATCATCCGGCACCTTGTACTGCTGAGGAAGGTTGCTGTGTTTATCTCTGTTATTGGACAGCTGACCTCGAAATCGTTATGAACTAGCATGGATGGGATGTGACTACGTGCTACTTTGTTTTATTTTGTATGGCTTTGCCAAATTCCTTGACACTTAACCACTTGCCATCCGGGCCATTTCTGATACTTTGCTCCTACATGTAAAAATCTATTTTTTTTGCTAGAAAATTACTTACAATCCCCAAACATTTTTCATATATATATACTGTATTTATCGGCGTATCACACGCACCTTTTTTCCCCTTATAATCAGGGGGAAATTGTGGGTGCGTGTTATACGGCGATCCCCTCTGTCTCTGAGGGGAAGAGGAGCGAGCGGCACCGAAATAGACCAAGCCAAGTGTACTGTGTACTCGGCTAGGCTCGGCTCCGCTCGCAGTCACGCCCAGTCCCGCCCAGAACCGCCTCCTAGCCTTTACGTCCCGCCATTGGACCGGTGTTGTGTCCATCACAGGAGCCGGGCCAAGGGGCGGGACTGGGCGGGACTGCGAGACGAGCCGATAGGAGCCAAGTACACAGGACATCCGGCTCTGTGTATCTCGGCGGGGCGAAAATTTAAAAGCCGATCATGCTGTAATTTTGGGCAAGGCTGCAGATGGACACTGATGAGGCTGCATTGATGGGCATTTAAAATGTAATTTTTTTTTTCCTTAAACTTCCCTCCTAAAAGTTTTTTTCCTTAAACTTCCCTCCTAAACTTGGGGTGCATGTCATATGCTGGCGCATGTTATATTCCAATAAATACGGTATATTTTTTTTAGCAGAGACCCTATAGAATAAAAATTTTTATGTCACACAGTATTTGCGCAGCGGTTTTTCAAACGCAAATTTTTTGAAAAAAAAAAAACACTTTCATGAACTAAAAAACAAAACAAAACACTAAAGTTAGCCCAATTGTCTAGGAAATTTGCAAACTCGGATCCATTTTCGGAATATATTAAAAAAAAAAAAATACCCGTATTGGGGAATCACACATCAGCCAAAATATTTCCATTATTATTATGAATGGGTTTGCTTACCGGAGTTTACGGCTGCATTATCCCCATGTCTCAGATTGGATCATTAACTAAATAAATGTAAATATATTTTCTTTCATTAGCTAATTGCTGTAATTGAGTCTAGCAAACCTACCATTTATTTTGGTAACTGGGGATTTGGCGTCAAACTGCGAGATCATTGTTATAAACTCCTCCGGCAATTGCTCCTAAAAAAAAAAAAAAAAAAAAAGAAAAAAGGATATTGTCTCCCACCCAGGAAAAAACAAAAATAATAAAAAAAAAAATCACCTGTGCTAACTCGGGATGAATGTGACTATTGCTGAGTGTTAGTGACGGGGAGAACGTGGTCTAATCAGTACCATGAATAAAGACGGCGCTCGGCTGGTTGGGCCGCATTCTTGCAGAGTACTGTCTGAAGCCCGGCTGCCGGGATTGCCATTTGTCTCTGAGCCAACGTATGAGGACAATGTTTCTATAATAGATAATGTTCTCATTATTCTTACCAGGAGGCTCTAATATCATTATCAAGAAGCCCAAGGCAATAGAAACAAACAATAAACTGGGGAGAAATCTGCTGTGTGCAAAATTCAGAGCCTACAATATGGCCGTAAATAATATGGCGCTTAATGTCACCGAGCGGCACACCTGTGTGATTAGACCCTGAGAGAAGCAAGCCGTTCCTTGAGTCTTGTCCTGCATGCTGGTTCCGGGGCAGGGACTTGGTAAATGAGTCTACATTCACTGCCCCCAGAACCGGTTCATAGTACTTTGGTTGGAGAATAGCTCTTTCCATTGGAGTCCGAACATCTGAGTGTCCTGCATTGTGACATCAGCCATGGTTTGCCCAGATGTTTACATCCTCAAGTTGACATTTTCCTCCACAATGGCCATATGTGCACAGTAAGCTCTTCCCAAGACCGAAGGGGTTTAGGAGACACCCCTAAAAAAAATTATTAGGGCTCACTTGTAGGCAGGTGCAGTCTATGTTCTCCACTGTAGGTGGCATTCGTCCACAGTAGCCTTGCCATTGGAGAGGAAGTCATAAGGAAAATGGTTTCTCTATGGTTTTCTGGGTCACTGGGGAAGCTATCCAATTGGATTCTGCCACCCCATGTGACTCTAGCAGCCATCTTGGGTCAAGCAGAGCCAATTTAAGGCCCTGGCTCCTAGGCTTGTTGCATATTTTGTGAGTGGGTAGAGTAGAGACAGGTACCCCACCTGATAGCGATGACAAAACTAGCTTCAGGAAAAGGTTCCTGACAAGGAGAAAAAGCATAGGGCTTGCAAGTTCTCTGGACATTTCCTGCTTAGGCATGAGACGGCCAGGCCGCATTCTGCCCCTCCTAACAGACGCTGTCAGTTCAGTTGGATCCTGCTCTCTTGCTGTTGGACCTGTGAGTGCTCCTGGTTGGGCTGTCTTTCTACGGGGTTTATTGCGAACTATCTTTGCATTATTTCAATACAAATTCTTTCATCGCAATTGGACTGTGTGCGCCACCGTACCGCGCTGTACCCCACCTACACACTGCACAGGCACCATTAGTGGTAAAGGATGCAAACATCGGGGCAGGCAATGGCTGTCCTACTCACAGTTAGGTGTTAGTTTCGGTAAGGGGCTACGCAAGGTGGGTATGACTACTTTTAAAGTAGACATATCCTTGAAAGCAGTGGTCTCCAAACTGCAGCCCTTAGCTATTTCTTTTTTCCGGGCCTTTGGGCCACTATTCCTTCCTCTAACGCGTGTCATGTTTTCTGCCACTGACAACAATGGGGCATAATTCTTCTCACTAGTACCAATGACGAGGACATTTTTCCAATCCCACTGACCACCAAACCTGAGATGTTGGCTTCTGGGACATTTTCTTCTACCACTGGCCACAGTCCAGCCCTCCGAAGTTCGGAGGGACACTGGACTGGCTCTTTGTTTAAAAAATTTGGAGATGCCTGCTATAAAGGATCAATAGGGATGGGCTTAGCTGAGCTAGAGAGTTAGAGAAAAAAGTCAAATATTGCATGTAAAGAATAATAAGAAAAATCCCAAATATATTTCAAAGTACTTACCTGTGAAGTCAGGTTTAAAAATGTGTGATGAGGTGAGGCATTGGACAAGACCAACCTGCTGTGCACTTCTGTTCCATCTTGTAGATGGACACCATAAGCTTTTCCATTGTTATCCACTAAGATCTTCTCTACTACCTTCCAAAGATAGAAAGTTCATGGAGTCAGTGAAAAGCCTTCATCTTCTGTTTCCATTAGTTTTATTCAGAATGTCAAAGAAAGAATGTACAGATAACAAAGTACAGTAAAATAACTTGGGTATAATCTATAATGCCAATTAATTTTCACACATTGTAAATACAGAGTAGGATGACTGTAGGCCAAATCAACATTAAATCTCAGCATCCGCATGGGTATTGAGTTTAAAATTATGTTAATATCTACAGTGCCTTGAAAAAGTATTCATACCCCCCAGACATTTTCCACATTTTTGTCATGTTACATCCAAAAACGTAAATGTATTTTATTGGGATTTTATGTGATAGACCAAGGAAAATGATAAATGGTTTTCAAAATGTTTTACAAATACATATCTGAAAAGTTTGGCATGCATTTGTATGGCGCCCCCCTGAGTCAAAACTTCCTCCTTTTTACTGCAATTACAGCTGCAAGTCTTTTTGGGGATGTCTCTACCAGCTTTGCACATCTAGAGAGGGACATTTCTGCCCATTCTTCTTTGCAGAATATCCCAAGCTCTGTCAGATTGGATGGAGAGCGTCTGTGAACAGTGATTTTCAAGTCTTGCCACAGAATCAAAATTGGATTTAGGTCTGGACTGTGACTGGGCCATTCTAACACATGAATATACTTTGATCTAAACCAGGGATCTTCAAACTACGGCCCTCCAGCTGTTGCAGAACTACACATCCCAATCATTCACAGATATGACTAGTCATGATGGGAATTGTAGTTCCTGAACAACTGGAGGGCCATAGTTTCAAGACCCCTGATCTAAACCATTCCATTGTAGCTCTGGCTGTATGTTTAGGGTCGTTGTCCTGCTGGAAGGTGAACCTCCGCCCCAGTCTCAAGTCTTTTGCAGACTCTAAGGCCTCATGTACACTGTCGCTGGTAAACGAAAGTTTAAGAGCAGTTGGGCGTTTTTTTCAGCTGCCCCTGAACTTTCCTCAATGTTATCTTATCAGTACATGTACACAGGGTCATTTATAGTCATTTCTAGGCAGTTGAGTTTAAAAGCATTTTTTGGAAAGCAAAAAAAATGACTTCAGGATGGATGTTCAGAGGCATTTGAAACGCCAAATGCCTGTAGCAACTTGTAAACGCGGTAACTCGTGTTTAGCTGCGTTTGGTTTATAGGCGGTTTTAATGGAGAAACATTTTTGACTATTTTCAATGTAAAAAATGCTTCTAGATGCAAATGCAGCTAACGTTTTTAAACGTTGGTTACTATCTGCCAAGTTAAACCATTCAGGAGAGGTTTTACAACGTCCTGTGTACATGAAGCCTAACAGGTTTTCTTCTAAGATTGTCCTGTATTTGGCTCCATCCATCTTCCCATCAACTCTGACCAGCTTCCCTGTCCCTGCTAAAGAAAAGCATCCCCACAACATGATGCTACCACCACCATGTTTCACGTTGGGGATTGTGTGTTCAGGGTGATGTGAAGTGTTAGTTTTCCACCACACGTAGCGTTTTGCTTTTAGGCCAAAAAGTTAAATTTTGGTCTCATCTGACCAGAGCACCTTCTTCCACAAGTTTGCTGTGTCCCCCACATGGCTTCTCGCAAACTGCAAATGGGACTTCTTGTGACTTTCTTTCAACAATGTCTTTCTTCTTGTCACTCTTCCATAAAGGTCAGATTTGTGGAGTGCACGACTAATAGTTGTCCTGTGGACAGATTCTCCCACCTGAGCTGTGGATCTCTGCAGCTCCTCCAGAGTTACCATGGACTTCTTGGCTGCTTCTTAATGCTCTCCAGTCAGTTTAGGTGGACGGCCATGTCTTGGTAGGTTTGCGGTTGTGCCATACTCTTTCCATTTTCGGATGATGTATTGAACAGAGCTCCGTGAGATGTTCAAAGCTTGGGATATTTTTTTTTTATAACCTAACCCTGCTTTAAACTTCTCCACAACTTTATCCCTGACCTGTCTGGTGTGTTCCTTGGCCTTCATGATGTTGTTTGTTCACTAAGGTTCCCTAACAAACCTCGGAGGGCTTCACAGAACAGCTGTATTTATATTGAGATTAAATTACACACAGGTGGACTCTATTTACTAATTAGGTGACTTCTGAAGGCAATTGGTTGCACTAGATTTTAGTTAGGGGAATCAGAGTAAGGCCTCTTTCAGACGAACGATCCGTTCAGGTCCGCCTGTCAGTTTTTTAGGTGGACCTGAGCAGACCCTCCATAGACCTCTATGGAGCGTCGGATGTCAGCGGTGACATGTCCGCTGACATCCGACCCGCTCCGAAAAAGTGTAGCGGAGGAAAAACCTACTTCTCCATCCGTTTTCGGATCGGGTGACGGCGGACTCTACAGTCCGTCGTCATCCGATCCCCCATAGGGGAGAGCGGCGCTGTGACAGGTCCGTCGCTGCACAGTGTGCAGCGACGGACCTGTCATCTGCCTGCTCAGCGGGGATCCACGGAGCAATCCCCGCTGAGCAAGCGGATGTTCACGGGGCGGATCATCTCAGATCCGTCCCGTGTGAAAGGACCCTAAAGGGGGCTGAATACAAATGCACGCCACACTTTTCAGATATTTATTTGTAAACAATTTTGAAAACCATTTATCATTTTCCTTCCTATTCACAATTATGAGCCACTTTGTGTTGGTCTATCACATAAAATCTTAATAAAGTACATTTACGTTTTTGGTTGTAACATGTCAAAATGTGGAAAATTTCAAGGGGTATGAATACTTTTTAAAGGCACTGTATATTCGCAGTCACAGCAGTAAATCAAATAAAGGGGGGGGAGACAAGAACAATTGATAATACATAAACCTTATGAATTATTATAAAAAAATTGACTAAGGTTCCAAAATCTATTAAAGAAAAAAACCTTCAAATGTAATAAAAGAGTTAGTGAGAACAGAGAAGTGAAGAACCTGTCAACCTATATATATATATATATATATATATATATATATATATATATATATATATATATATATATATATATATACACATATATATATATATACTATATAAAATATGTATGTATATATGTATATATATATATATATAAAGGATCACATATATCTTCCAATAAAAGGAGGATGGACTTGTCATCCTCTTATGGAAAATGGATATCTCAATTGGTCCAACAGGGACCTTATGTGACCAAAATAGTAATCATTAATACAAAAGGAAAGAGAGAGAAAGAAAAGGGGGAAAGAAGTTAAAGATACAAAGTACTGTGCGCCAACTTTCCAAGTCCAGGGCTGTTTCTTAATCACATCAGCCCTGGAAGGATTTACCCCCCTTCCTGACCAGAGCATTTTTTGCAAATCGGCACTGCGTCAATTTAACTGACAATTGCGCGGTCATGTGACCCAAACAAAATTGACGTCCTTTTTTTCCCGCACAAATAGAGGTTTCTTTTGGTGGTATTTGATCACCCATGCAGTTTTTATTTTTTGCGCTATAAACAAAAAAAAGCGACAATTTTGAAAAAAAAAGCAATATTTTTAAATTTTTGCTATAATAAATATCCCCAAAAAATATATATAAAAAAACAAATTTCTTCCACAGTTTAGGCCGATATGTATTCTTCTCTTCTACATATTTTTGGTAAAAAATAAAAAATCGCAATAAGCATATATTGATTGGTTTGCGCAAAAGTTATAGCGTCTACAAATCAGGGGATAGATTTATGGCATTTTTATTATTCATTTTTTTTTTTTTTTACTAGTAATGGCGGGGATCTGAGATTTTTATCAGGACTGCGACATTATAGCGGACAGATCGGAAAGTTTTGACACTATCTTGGGACTGTTGACATTTATACAGCGATCGGAGCTACAAATAGACACTGATTACTGTGTAAATGACACTGGCAGGGAAGGGGTTAAACACTAGGGGGTGATCAAGGGGTTAACTGTGTTCCCTGGATGTGTTCTTACTGTAGGGGGGATGGGCTCACTAGAACATGACAGAGATCACTGCTCCCGATGACAGGGAGCAGTAGATTCCTGTCGTGTCACTAGACAGAACGGGGAAATGCCTTGTTTACATAGGCGTCTCCCCATTCTGCCTCTCCTCGCCGCAATCGTGGAACATCGAGTTTGCGGGACCTGCTGCCATCCCATGGCGCCTGTGCATGCCGCCGGAGGCGTGCCCGCTAGGAGGCAAGTTCAAAGGGACGTACAGGTACGCCCTTTTGCCTGCCCGTGCCATTCTTCCGACGTAAATCGGCATGCGGAGTTCAGCAAGTGGTTAAATGGAAATAGCCCTGGATTCCTCATTCAGATATTTAATCAATGGTTCTCAGGACTTCTCAAATTATTTAACTTGATCATTTAATATGGCTGAAAGACGCTCCTTAATCATGATCCAGGACAGCTTAGCCTTTAGTAGGTCAAAAGGCACGATAGCTGTCCTTCAGGACCTAGCTATGGTAATTTTCTCCACTAAAAAGATAAAAATGATCAACCTTCTCAAGTGTTTTGGGGCCTTTTCCACCTGGCTGCATAGTAAGTGCCGGTTCACACTAGACGCGGCACGACTTGCAGGTCGCCTCACCGAGGCGACCTGCACACGACTGCCGGGGCGACTTGCAAGACGACTTCTGTATAGAAGTCTATGCAAGTCACCCCCAAAGTAGTACAGGAACCTTTCTTCTAAGTCGGAGCGACTTGCGTCGCTCCGATTAGAACGGTTCCATTGTACAGAACGGGAGGCGACTTGTCAGGCGGCTAGGTCGCCTGACAAGTCGCCCCCGTGTGAACCGGCTCTAACCCTTGTTTTGGGGATTTGCTCAAATTGACTTGAGTGAGGGAATGATTGAAATGATAAAACTTCCAAAAACGTCTCACTTTTGGGCATTGCCACCATATGTGAAAAAAAAGTCGTACCCTCTTGTCCACAGCCCCTAAAAGACAATGGAGAAGTGGAGAAGCCCCCAGGGACATAGAAAGCTATCCTCTTAGGGACCGTATACCATCTTACCCTGTTTCCCTGAAAATAAGACCTAGCGTGATTGTCAGTGATGGCTGCAATATAAGCCCTACACCCCAAATAAGCCCTACCCTGTTTCCCCCGAAAATAAGCCCAACCCTGAAAATAAGACCTACAAGGACTTTAACTAGGGCTTATTTGGGGGGTAGGGCTTATATTGCAGCCATCACCGACAATCATGCTAGGTCTTATTTTCGGTGAAACAGGGTAGTAAAGCCTTCGTCTCCTACAGGCTGACATGGTTGGACCAAATAATGCATTTAGTTGTATCTCAGACCTCCAGTTAATTTTTGCGGACAGATTGCCATCTAATATTATTTGAGTAGAATTATCACTACTAAAAATGGCAGACTTGGGAATAGTGATTGTTTCTCTGTGTTTCTATAATGATATATTGGGGAGGACAGGGGAGAATAGTGAGAATAGCTAAAGATCTGTTTCATACATCATCAAAAAATGGGCGCAAAGGTCTTTTATAAAATTTCTTCCTCTGTCTTAGCATTAGTGGTAGAAGATTGGCTCCACGTACCTTCTCTGTGTAAATCTCAGCTCCTGCTTCAGTCGCTGCTTTGGCAATTGCATTGGACACCATGCCCATTCCTCCTTCTACGTAACCCCACGAGCCTTTCCTCCCCTCTAGTTCTCCCATGACGTGATGTAGTAAAACATACCTGTGATGGAGGAAGCACAAGCTGCAGAAGTCTTTCCAGAACATTTTTATTTCATCAAACCCTTTTCTATCGTTTTTTTCTCTTGTGTTTATTGAGGACATCTGTATAATTTTTAAACTATACACAATACAAATGCAAAGTAAAGCACAAACCCATCTGTAAATGAGGATCACTATATACAAAGCAGCTTATGGCTTCACACTAAAACTTTTGCATGGATCCTGCCCTAGGCAGGAGTATCCCTATAATAAATTTAGTGCTGATGGGCCATAGTCAGCCTAAACATGAATTTAAAGTTTAGCTGTCTGTAGGTTTTCAACTAATTTCAGGTTATTGCTGCTGGGGAGTGTCCCTGGCAATGGTGTAAGAAGATATAATAGTCTGACTTAAGAATATCTCTGATCTCCTAAACCTGTTGCCAGGGGAGGACACATGCTTGGAGAAGAAAGGTTTTCCGAAGAACACATGTGCATGGAGAAGAAAGGCCTGGGGAGGACACATGTGCTTTCAAAGGAAGGCCTGGGGAGGATACATTTGCTTGGAGAAGGAAGGCCTGGGGAGGACACATGTGCTTGGAGAAGGAAGGCCTGGGGAGGACACATGTGCTTGGAGAAGGAAGGCCTGAAGAGGACACATGTGCTTGGAGAAGGAAGGCCTGGGGAGGACACATGTGCTTGGAGAAGGAAGGCCTGGGGAGGACACATGTGCTTGGAGAAGAAAGGCCTGGGGAGGACATGTGTTTGGAGAAGGAAGGCTTGGGGAAGTGACATGTGCTTGGACAGGGAAGGCCCAGGGAGGACACATGCTTGGAGAAAAGGCCTAGGGAGGAGACATGTGCTTGGACAGGGAAGATCTAGGGAGGACACATGTGCTTGGAGAAGGAAATCCTAGGGAGGACACATGTGCTTGGAGAAGAACAGCCTTGGGAGGACACATGTGCTTTCAAAGGAAGGCCTGGGGAGGATACATTTGCTTGGAGAAGGAAGGCCTGGGGAGGACACATGTGCTTGGAGAAGGAAGGCCTGGGGAGGACACATGTGCTTGGAGAAGGAAGGCCTGAAGAGGACACATGTGCTTGGAGAAGGAAGGCCTGGGGAGGACACATGTGCTTGGAGAAGGAAGGCCTGGGGAGGACACATGTGCTTGGAGAAGAAAGGCCTGGGGAGGACATGTGTTTGGAGAAGGAAGGCTTGGGGAAGTGACATGTGCTTGGACAGGGAAGGCCCAGGGAGGACACATGCTTGGAGAAAAGGCCTAGGGAGGAGACATGTGCTTGGACAGGGAAGATCTAGGGAGGACACATGTGCTTGGAGAAGGAAATCCTAGGGAGGACACATGTGCTTGGAGAAGAACAGCCTTGGGAGGACTCATGCTTGGAGAAAAAAAGCCTGGGAAAGACAGAGGCTTGGACAGGGAAGGAAGAATAAATGAACTTGGAGAAGGAAAGCCTAGGGAGGACACATGTGCTCAGAGAAGGAAGTCCTGGGGAGGACAAATGTGATGGTCAGGGAAGGCCTGGGGGGGTTACAGGCTGGGAGAAGGAAAGCCTGGGGATGACACGTGGGGTTTGAGAAGGAAGACCTGGGGAAGACACATGTGGTTGGAAAAAGAATGCTTGGGGAGGACATATAGTATGTGCTTGGAAAAGTAAGATTTGGGGAGGACACATGTGCTTGAACAGGGATGGCTTAGGGAGGATACATGTGCTTAGAGGAGGAAGGCCTAAGACGTAAACATTTGCTTGGAGAAGAAAGGCCTGGAGAGTGCACATCCGTAAGGGAGAAAATCCTAGGAGGACACATGTGCTTCTACAGGGAGGGCCTGGGGAGGACACGTGCTTAGTGAAGGAAGTCCTGGGGAAGACACATGTTTTTGGAGAGGGAAGGCCTGGGGAGGACACATGTGCGTGGAGAAGGAATGCCTGGGGAGGACACGTGCTTAGACAGGGAAGGCCTAGGGAGGATACATGTGCTTGGAAAAGTAAGGCCTGGGGGAGGACATATGTGCTTGGAGAAGGAAGGTCTGGGGAAGACACAGGTGCTTGGACAGGGAGGGCCTAGGGAGGACACTTGTGCTTGGAAAAGAAAAGTCTGGGGAAGACACAGGTGCTTGGACAGGGAAGACCTAGGCAGTATACATGTGCTTGGAGAAGGAAGGCCTGGGAGGACATACAGTATATGCTTGGAGAATGAAGGTCTTGGAAAGACACAGGTGCTAGGAGAAGGAAGGCCTGGTGAGGACACATGTGCTTGGAGAAGGAATGCCTTGTGAGGACACATGTGCTTGGAGAAAGAAGGCCTGGGCAAGACACGTGTCCTTGGAGAAGGAAGGTCTGGAGAGGACACATGTTCTTGGACAGGGAAGGCCTAGGGAGGACACATGTGCTTGGAGAAGGAAGGTCAAAACAGCTTGAACTGCATGGCTGGAGGAGGTATCTCGGGAAGAGCTAGGTGCAAGCTTGGACATAGTAGGAAGTCTGGTGGGTCATACAGAAGGATTGTGTGCAACAACTGCTATAACATGTAAAATATACAGCGTTCCAATCTGGCTAGAAAATCATTTTCTGTATGACTAATTAGGATTCAGAGTATGCATGTTTTTTGTGGGGTATCTTGTGACATATTCCCCTTCTCCCTGGGTTTATGGGTAAATAATAAACATTATCAACCTTTCAAAAAGTCAAGGATCCAGTCCCAAAGTGGATTTTCAATCCACCAAGCCACTTCGGGGGTCCCTAGCTGCCTTCGGGGGTAAGGGGGTGCTACAGTTGAAAAAGAATTTTGACTGCTGTGGCCAATGATGTGTACTCATGTGAATGAATCGGCCCCTTGGTGAGTAACATTGTACAGCTAGACAGATAATGAACAACAGTCCTCAATGAAGTGCTGGAATCTACAGGTATGAGTGTGAATCAGCCACATTCTATTCTAGAATAATAGTCAGGAGGTGAAATGTAGATATTAAAACAATGCAAAAACGGATGACATACCCACTACCAGGTGTAGATGGACTGGCCATTGCACCAATAACTGCATCTGTAGCAAGAGTACATTTCAAAGGTTCAGACTCAAACCACTGATCCAGGATCTGAAATACAAGTCACATCATCCTGCATGTTTATTTCCTATATCTGTTATTGAATTTATTCACCCTTGGAGAGGATGACAGGTAGTGAACTGCAGCGGAAATAAAAAAAATGTCTCTCTTCTTCCTATATGGTGCACTATATTGCCAAAAGTATTGGGAAGCCGGCCTTTACACGCACATGAACTTTAATGGCATCCCAGTCTTAGTCCGTAGGGTTCAATATTGAGTTGGCCCACCCTTTGCAGCTATTACAGCTTCAACTCTTCTGGGAAGGCTGTCCATAAGGTTTAGGAGTGTGTCTATGGGAATGTTTGACCATTCTTCCAGAAGTGCATTTGTGAGGTCAGGCACTGATGTTGGACGAGAAGTCCTAGCTTTCAGTCTGCACTCTAATTCATCCCAAAAGTGCTCTATCGGGTTGTGTGCAGGCCAGTCAAGTTCCTCCATCCCTCATTCATGTCTTTATGGACCTTGCTTTGTACACTGGTGCACAGTCATGTTGGAACAGGAAGGGGCCATCCCCCAAACTGTTCCCACAAAGTTGGGAACATGAAATTGTCCAAAATGTCTTGGTATGCTGACGCCTAAAGAGTTCCCTTCACTGGAACTAAGGGGCCAAACCCAACCCCTGAAAAACAACCCCCACACCATAATCCCCCCTCCAACAAATGATTTGGACCAGTGCACAAAGCAAGGTCCATAAAGACATGGATGAGCGAGTTTGGGGTGGAGGAACTTGACTGGCCTGCACAGAGTCCTGACCTCAACCCAATAGAACACCTTTGGGATGAATTAGAGCGGAGACTGCGAGCCAGGTCTTCTCGTCCAACATCAATGCCTGACCTCACAAATGCGTTTCTGGAAGAATGGTCAAACATTCCCATAGACACACTCCTAAACCTTGTGGACAGCCTTCCCAGAAGAGTTGAAGCTGTTATAGCTGCAAAGGGTGGGCCAACTCAATATTGAACCCTACGGACTAAGACTGGAAAGCCATTAAAGTTCATGTGTGTGTAAAGGCAGGCGTCCCAATACTTATGACAATATCATGTATAGGCATGAACATATCAGGAGACGAGCCTCAGAGTCCCAAGTTGTATAAATGGAATAATTGCACGGCAGTGGGTGGGTCCATAGCCGCTTTTTTGATCCAAATGCGTTATAACTCAAAAGCAGAGTGGACCTGATAGGGAACTAGTCTTTCAGTTCCCCATCACACCCCATCATCGCCCACCCAGTGGCAAGCTAATTTCCAAATGTGGGCATTGACATCTAATAAAAGAAAAGGCCCAATATAGGGGGTCCAAATAAAATATTCATTGTATTCAGTGCAGTTTCTGTATGCGGTCGTATTGGCTCCCTGCCGTGACCTTCATGTTCGATAACTCTACGATGACTCCCGTGGTCAATGTAATGACTGCACTCAGACTCTTGTACAGCATACATAGCGGGGATCGGTGTCCTTCCTATCACACTACAATGAAACAAGTAATCTTCGTACAAACTCCCGAGTTTCTTGTTTGAAAATTATTACAATAAAAGAAGTTGGTTACCTTGGATATAGGACCAGTAAGAACTTCGTAATACTTAGGAAACTGACTCCCCAGTGTAATTCCTGGCATGTGAAGATAGAAGAGGGAGAAGTGTCAAGGTTACCAATAAATCGGTATTCATTTATTATATTATCTCTGAAAAGCTTTCTCAGAACATGATAAACAACTACTATTAGCCTGAAAAAATCAATAGGCAGTATACCAATCACACCGGGAATTATTTTACCACATCTTCTTCCAACTGTCATTTGAAATAAACCATAAAAATAGTAGAAAAGAGAAGAGCAAATCTAGCCCAGTGAGACATTTTATTAAACAGAAACAAAGTATAACAAAATGAACACACCTGTTTTAGGTCTATTCGCAACACAATGGAGGAGTGTGAGCAGGTACGGTTAGCTAGTCTGCCACTAGGTGGCTCTGTTCCAGAAAAGTGTCTGGTTACAGAAAACAGTGTGGTCAGGTGCTAGGCCCCTTTTAGTTAGAGCCCTCCTGTAGTGATGTCGCAGGGGAGTCAGTAGCCACGTATAAGCTAGGGGTGGGAGGCAGTGACGGCTGGTGTTTTTTTTTTTTTTTTTGGGGGGGGCAAAAAACCACCGCACCACGCTCCCCCCCGGGTTGGTCAATCGGCGGCACCCCCTCCTACCACTTACCCCATCGGTTGCAGGCAGACGGGCTCCTACGGGTGGTGGGCAGCGTCCGGGTTGTGGGCTCCTATGGACAGCGGGTTGCAGGCTCCTATGGGCGGGTTGCGGGCTCCTACGGGTGGCGGGTTGCAGGCTCCTATGGGCGGGTTGCGGGCTCCTACAGGCGGTGGGTTGCAGGCTCCTATGTGCGGGTTGCGGGCTCCTACAGGTGGCGGGTTGCAGGCTCCTATGGGCGGGTTGCGGGCTCCTACGGGCGGCGGGTTGCGGGCTCGCCCCCACCCAAGCACAGCCGAGCCAAGCCGAGGAGACCGCCCTGCCAGTCACTTCATGCCACTTTATGGGAGACTGTATTTGTGCGGCTGTTGGGAATCAGGAGGAGGAGGTGGGGGGCTCATTTTTTGTCGCCTCTCCCCCCCGCAAAGTGCCGCCCTAGGCCTGGACCTTGTCGGCCTAGGCCAAGACACAGTGCTGCCTCAGGCAGGAGGGTCCCTGTTCTAACAGGCAGGGACTTGTGCTCTTGGTACCATTACTTGCCAATTGCAAAGCCTCTTTTACAGGAGGAAATGGCAAAGTACTGTCACCTGTTATCCTGCATACATATTTTGGTCACTATTAGCAATAGTTCAATCTCGTTTATTTCTTTTGTGATCTCAGATACAGTTTTAAATAATATTCAGAACATCAGGGGTTAATCATCTGGGCTTCTCCCAGGGCATATAAATTAGGGTGACCATGTGTCCCTGATTGCCCGGGACAGTCCCGCATTTTGCAGGTCTGTCCCGGGTCCCGAAACCTGCATTCCAAGACAATACAGTGTCCCGGAATGAAACTGACACAGCGAATACCCCCCCACCTCGCCGATCTGATGCCCCCCTAAAAAACGCCGCCACTTTGCCGCTTTACTCACTAACAGTACTTGTCTTGCAGAGGCACAATCCCGCCCCCTGCTTGTGATTGGAGAAATCATAAATCCCACCTCTTGTGTCCAATCACTGAGCCAGCGTTGGAACAAGGTAAAACTGGTCTCGGCCGGCCAGGACAAGTACTGTCAGTGAGTGGCGATACGGCGGCCTTTTTTGGGGGCCTGATCAGTGCTTCTGGGTAGAGCGTGCACCTGCCGCCCCGACTGTGCTGTGATTCGTTATAGCGCAAGCTGATTTATGGGAAAGGGAGGGGGATGTCCCTGAATGGCAGTTTGGAAATGTGGTCACCCTAATATAAATAGGCTTATTAGATGGTCACAGACAGTCTTGAGATAGGGGGACCATCCCTGAAAAGCATTGCCTAATACCCATTTCAAGCTCACCTGGACAGGTGCAGGCAGACACCATCTTGCCCTAATCCGCACATGTTTGGACTTGGATGGAAAGGACTGGCCCCATTGACAATACTGTGCTATTCACCCCTCCAGTATGGCTGGATACAAGGCTCTAATATACCTATTCCACAGGAGTGCATTTTGTTATTCTTTTATTTTTTATTTTAATTTTTTATATGTAGCACCCTCTAGTGTGTGCTCCTAGAAGTGAGAGCAGGTAAAAGCATTTTCAGGCCAGGAAAAAAACCTAAGTCACTGAATAGGGTCAGGGTTATTAGAGGTCAGGGCTGGATGACTCATCCTGGCAGCTCTCTGGTGCCTCCCCCTGGTGTCTGGAAGGTAGGAGAACCTTCTAGAACTAGTGGGTGGAGATTATGTGGGGCTACCTTGAATATTTATGGCCTCTCAGCCAATCCCCAGAAGTAGGCTGGCAGGGAACCTGGATAATTTATAAATAGAAATGGGCCATGCCAGCGGGGGAGTCGGTGGAAGATGGAGAAGCAGTGTTGAGGAGAGGCTGTCGGTGGCTCTTGATGGACCCCTGCCTGGTGGTTACCTCAGGCTGGGAGCTTGGGAAAGGATTCTAACACAGAAGGCAGTGGATGTGTTCATGCCAGAGAGGCAGAGGGAAAGAGCAAGCAGAGACAGTGAGTAGATCAGCATGGTGCAGGGACAGGACAAGGGGAAACATGATGTTTCAGTGCTTTCCTGAAGACCACGCTGTGCCAAGTCTTCATCTAACCCTGCCCTGGGAGGTCTCCATGTGTGTGTGCCAGTCAGGCAGGACTGGGGCAAAGAGTCAGTCAGGAGGACTGGGAGGAAGAGCAACCAGGAGTGGCTGGTAGCAGCCAGGTGGGCTAGCATTCTGCAGGCAGGTGGAGCTGGGATCAGTGGCCACAGGAAGGCAGAAGGAGAGATGTTATGTTGTTCACTTTATCTGTGCTATTTTGTCAAGGACCTGCCTGTAATGGGACTTTTCTGAACTAGCAGTAAAACTGCTAGTTCCATCAGAGGGGGCAGCAGGTGCTGTACAGTGGAAACCAAGTTTGTGCAGGTAGAAGGAAAAAGAGGAATTTTGTAAATAGGAAGGAAATTGTCCCTGGTTCCTTCACCTTGCGAAGCCAATGGATGGAGGTTGGGGATCTCTCCACCTAAGGGAGATACATGATTTGACGGCAGTGTTGCCGACCGTCAGTATTTTTATTTGCAGCCAGTAAAAAACGGGCACTTTTCTCCTGCCAGCAAATGCCAGTGGCAGGAAAAGGTTGCTAGCTAAAAATACGTCTGCTCAGAACTGCACATCGCAATTCCAGTCTGCTGAGACCATCCAAGTGCCTGCTCCAGTGTGTTCGGCAGTGCCGGCTGGGGGGGGGGGGGGGGCCTGAGTCTAATTAATTGGACAGATATTCCTCCAATAATCCCCATGTAGAAAAATAATGATATCCATGTTCTTACAAGAAACGGGTCAACTGTGTTCTTAGGCATGGTTAGCCTTGATATCCCCCACATAATCACCATGTAGAAAAATAATTATACATATATTTTTTTATCAGAGATAGGTTAAAAATGTGCTCCTTGGAATGTGTAGCCATGATACCCCCCCCCCCTCCATAATTCCCACATGGAAAAAAATGATATGCATATACCTATCAGAAATAGGTTAAATATGTTCCTTGGAATGTGTAGCCATGATATTCCCCCATAATCCCCATGTAGAAAAATAATTATATCCATGTTCTTAAAAGAAACAGGTCAACTGTGTTCCTAGGCTTGTTTAGCCATGATATTCCACCTATAATCCCCATGTGGAAAAATAATTGCATGTGTATTGCAATCAGAAATAGGTTAAATATGTTCCTTGGAATGTGTAGCCATAATATTCCACCCATAATCCCCATGTAAAAAAATTATACCCATATTCCTATCAGAAACAGGTCAAATGCATTACACAGTATGTGTATCCATGATATTCCACCCATAAAAATAGGTTAAACATGCTCCTTGGAATGTGTAGCCATGATATTTCAACCATAATCCCCATGTAGAAAAATAATTATACCCATGTTCTTACAAGAAACCAGTCAACTGTGTTCCTAGGCATGTTTAGCCATGATATCCCCCCCCCCCCCCATAATCCCCATGTAGAAAAATACTTATACCCATGTTCTTACAAGAAACAGATAAACTATGTTCCTAGACTTGTTTAGTTATAATATTCCACCCATAATCCCCATGTAGAAACATTAATATATGCATATTTTTTTTATCAGAAATAGGTTAAATATGCTCCTTGGAATGTGTAGCCATGATATTCCACCCATAATCCCTATGTAGAAAAATAATTATATCCATGTTCTTACAAGAAACTGGTCAACCGTGTTCCTAGGCTTGTTTAGCGTTGATATGCCACCCATAATCCCCATGTGGAAAAATAACTATATGCATATTGCTATCAGAAATAGGTTAATTATGTTCCTTGGAATGTGTAGCAATGATATTCCACCCATAATCCCCATGCAGAGAAAGTATTATACCCATGTTCTTATCAGGAACAGGTCTACTGTGTTCCTAGACATGTTTAGCCATGACATTCCACCCATAATCCCCATGTAGAAAAAATATTATATGCATATTTTTATCAGAAATAGTTTAAATATGTTCCTTGGAATGTGTAACCATGATACCCCCCCCCCCCATAATTCCCATGTAGAAAAATAATTTTACCCATGTTCTTACAAGAAACCAGTCAACTGTGTTCCTAGGCATGTTTAGCCATGATATTCTCCCCATAATCTCCATGTAGAAAAATATTTATACCCATGTTCTTACAAGAAACAGATAAACTATGTTCCTAGGCTTGTTTAGCCATAATATTTCACCCATAATCCCCACGTAGAAACATTAATGTATGCATTTTTTTATCAGAAATAGGTTAAATATGCTCCTTGGAATGTGTAGCCATGATATTCTACTCATAGTCCCTATGTAGAAAAATAATTATACCCACGTTCTTACAAGAAACTGGTCAACTATGTTCCTGGCCATGTTTTGCCATGATATTCCACCCATAATCCCCATGAAGAAAAATAATTATACACATATTTTTATCAGAAATAGGTTAAATATGCTCCTTGGAATGTGTAGCCATGATATTTCAACCATAAATCCCCATTTAGAAAAATAATTATACCCATATTCCTATCAGAAACAGGTCGAATGCATTAAATAGGATGTGTATATCCATGCGATTCCACCCATAATCCCCATTTAGAAAAATAATTACTATTATTGTACAGCTGCTTGTATATAAATCGGTAAGTGAACAGTTAAACAGTGAGAGTTCTGAGCATTGCAGCCAATAATCCAATCATCCCATTATTCAGCTTAGTACGTCCCGTTAATGGACCTTATATAGCGCAGATATGTGTGGTTTCTATTTGGTCACTATTATGAAAAATAAAAACATACAACATTCCTACAGAAGTATGGAGTAGAACTCACCTGCTTTGATTAAAGGTCTTAGAGATCTAAGTGACTTCACCCTCTGCAGTAGTGACCCCTGAGTTATGGCCGCCATGTCTACTGGAGGAGCATCAAGAAGAGGATCTATTGCTGACACCAAGCGATTCATAAAGTGCTCATACTTTGGGTAAACCTACGGAGGAAGAAAGAAAAGGAAGCAAGCAATCAATAATCCCTCATAATAAAGTCCTATGTCTTAACAACAAATTGTGGTCATTGGTAAACCAGAACTCATATTTCTCTATGCACAATGGAGTTGTGGTTGAGCAATCTTGGGTTCAAACTTTCCAAAAGAGGAACTTTGTGTCCATCAAATTCTCATTGTTGCCAAAACAAAAACATACAGAGAATGTTAATGTCAGATCTCTCTTAACCTCGAATGTCAAGTGAGCTACAAGAAAGCAATCAGCTAGTTTGCACCTTATTGAGCCTTGTATATTATCTTCAGTTCCATTCCATCAAATAGATCCAAATAGACCCAACCAGACGACACAAGCATAAACTGGAGGAAACAGTTTTGGGCTGATTGTCTTCCAGTAGTAAAACAAGAGTGAGGCTATCCTAACACAAATATCAAGAAGACAAAACCAACAGGGAGAAGGGCACAATGGCTGCCTCCTTAGATTTATGGATTTACAGGTATCACATCCTCCACAAAATATCTAGCCAAAGAAACTCCTACAAGAGTATCTAACCAGGACTTTAAAAGGTACCACGCCAATAACTAAAAAGGACAACCACTTGCCAACAGCAATACGTATATATACACTCTTTCTCCTGAAAGCAATCAGAATGCCTAATTATCCGCTGGATCATTTTCAGAAGCAGCAGAAGGGTCGCCCCCCCCCTCCCGCCGCTCACCAGCGTTTCTCGAGCCTGGGAAACTATTTAATGGTTGAGGCGGCTGCCCATAGAGGTAAACAGAGACCAGATCATCTCTAATCACCTCTATGATCTAGGAGGACCGGAGCAACATCAGGACGTCACTTCCGGTCTAGGGCGGAAGTAAACATTTTTTTTAACCACTTCTAGACCGCCCCATAGCAAATTTACTGCTACAGGGCAGACCTCCTGTGCATAATTATGTATATATACTTGATTCTGCACTTATACCTACAGGGGGCAGGCCTTGTCTGCTGTGATTATTCAAAAAGGGACTAAAGGGAAAGCAAAGGGAAGACTCCATAAGTGAATAAGAGCAGAAGACTTTACCCCCAAAAGAGGATGAAAAGCATGTGGACTCAGCAACCAATAAAGATATATCCATGGACTCAAATGGTCCTTCACAATTTTATATTGCTCCCAAGGCTAAAGATGGCTGCCATCCTTACCCCATCCAACACCAAATTGAATTATTTTTAACTCTGCTATATGTTCTTAATCAGTTGCACATTTTGTGTTCTCCTATGCAGATACTCATAGAGTGTTGATGTTCCTGAAGAAGCAGGCTTTGAACTGAGAAACGCGTTGAACAAGCAAGTTAACCCTGTCTGGCAAAACCTAATTGGAGGCTGTTGACTCTATATATGTCTGCATTGCTATAAAAATCTATGTACAGCATTTTGTGTGTATGGTTAAGCAAAATATTCAACCGTTTGATGGGTGGAATTTTATTCTTTATATTAGCGGTCTGCAAACCTCCCCTGCATCAGGGACCTGCCTCAGTGATGAAAACCCCTTTGCGGGCCGGGGGGTGGTGTTTCATGCTGCCTGTTACCTCTAGGGGGGGGCTTCGGGGATTGTGTGCAGCCTGTTACCACTAAGAGGGGCGTTAAGGGGTTGTGTGCAGCCTGTTACCTCTGAGGGGGAGCTTTAAGGGGTTGTGTGCAGCCTGTTACTTCTAGGAGGGCTTTGGGGATTGTGTGCAGCCTGTTAACTCTAGGGGGGCTTTAAGGGGTTGTGTGCAGCCTGTTACTTCTAGGGGGCCTTTGGGGATTGTGTGCAGCCTGTTACCTCTGGGGGGTTTTGGGGGGTTGTGTGCAGCCAGTTATCTCCTGATGGTGGTGTGCAGTCTGTTACCTCTGGGAAGGGGGGCTTTGGGGGGTTGTGTGCAGCCTGTTACCTCTGGGGGGTTTTGAGGGGTTGTGTGCAACCAGTTATCTCCTGGTGGTGGTGTGCAGCCTGTTACCTCCAGGGCGGGGGCTTTTGGCGAGTTGTGTGCAGCCTGTTACCTCCAGGGCAGGGGCTTTTGGGGGGTTGTGTGCAGCCTGTTACCTCCAGGGGGTGGTGTGCAGCCTGGTACCTCCAGGAAGGGGGGCTTTGGGGGGTGGTGTGCAGCCTGCTACCACCAGGGGGTGGTGTGCAGCATGGTACCTCTGGCGGGGGCTTTGGGGGGGTTGTGTGTGGAGGGGGGGGGTGGGTGCTCCCTTTTATGTACAGGGGGAGGAGGTGGTGTGTGCAGCCTATCACTTCCCTTGTGTAAGCAACGCCTGTTACCTCCATGAGTGTTAGGAGAAGGTGGAGCAGTGGGGGGGGGGGGGGGTTGGCAGTGCAGGTTGTGCTGGCTAGCTCGAATCCTGCCCAGCCACATAGCCCGGCCCCCTACAGGCCACAGACTGGCACCGGTCTGCGGTCCTGGGGTTGAGGTTCCCTGCTTTATATGATGGAATGAAATGTTTACACTTTTTAACTATTGGTGTGGTACCTTTATAGTCCTGTTTAGATACTCCTGTAGAGGTTTCTTTGGCTAGATATCAGGAAGAAGAAGACCTTCTTAGAAGAACACCTTCTAAGATGTCATCTTTGATGATCAACCTGCACAGCTACCTACTAGTTTTCAGGTTCATCAGCCCCATATTGTTGGTTTTGGAGATAAAAATCCACTGAAATCAGAGGCGTATCTATTACCGTCGGTACGCAGAAAACGTCTTGTTAAAATTAGAATGCCAAAATATATTCAGAGAAATATGAAAACAATTGTCCATTTTTCTTGGTACACATTTCACCAAGCCATGGAATTATTTCTCTTTGTTCTCCTGGCTCTGTGGCAGGGGTAATTTTTTTTTTGCTTGTTTCGGAGTTCATTTTGAAAACTAGTAGCTCTATATTGTGATTAATATTATTCTTATCAAGCCGGAAAACACCATAATGTCATGTTTATGATGGTCTAATAGAACAAGAAAGAAAGGAATAAATAACACATTCTGAAGTGAAACAAAGCATTACATTCTATTACCATTAATAATCTGTGACATTATATGGAATATATATTATGTTTATGAGACATTGTATTCTACTAACAAGCAAAAGTGTAGCGCTTCGTTGAACGGGATGATAACTGAATTCCTTAACATTGTTCTAGCGGTGTGAATGCAGATTATAGAGTTCAGCAGTCTGCGGGATGTAACCTAGTACAAAGTGCAGAAGTTTGTTTACTGCCACATTGGCAATGGTCAGTAAAGAAGTAGACAGGTACAGTGATGGTTGGTGGAAATGGGTAAAGTGGCTCTCGGTAGAGAAGTACAGTGCCTTGAAAAAGTATTCATACCCCTTGAAATTTTCCACATTTTGTCATGTTACAACCAAAAACGTAAATGTATTTTATTGGGATTTTATCTGATAGACCAACACAAAGTGGCACACAATTGTGAAGAGGAAGGAAAATGATAAATGGTTTTCAACATTTTCCACAAATAAATATCTGAAAAGTGTGGCGTGCATTTGTATTCAGCACCCTTTACTCCTAACCAACATCTAATGGAACCAATTGCCTTCAGAAGTGACGAGATTAGTAAATAGAGTCCACCTGTGTCTAATTTAACCTCAGTATAAATACAGCTGTTCTGTGAAGCCCTCAGAGGTTTGTTAGAGAACCTTAGTGGACAAACAGCATCATGAAGGCCAAGGAACACACCAGACAGGTCAGGGATAAAGTTTTGGAGAAGTCCAAAGCAGGGTTAGATTATAAAAAAAATCTCCCAAGCTTTGAACATCTCACGGAGCTCTGTTCAATCCATCATCCAAAAATGGAAAGAGTATGGCACAACTGCAAACCTACCAAGACATGGCCGTCCACCTAAACTGACCGGCCGGGCAAGGAGAGCATTCATCAGAGAAGAGCCAAGAGGCCCATGGTAACTCTGGAGGAGCTGCAGAGATCCACAGCTCAGGTGGGAGAATCTGTCCACAGGACAACTATTAGTCGTGTTCTCCACAAATCTGGTCTTTATGGAAGAGTGACAAGAAGAAAACCATTGGTTAAACAAAATCATAAAAAGTTCCGTTAGCAGTTTGTGAGAAGCCATGTGGAGGGACACAGCAAACACATGGAAGAAGGTGCTCTGGTCAGATGAGACCTAAATGTGCGGTCAGCAAGTATGGGACAAGAGAGAATAATTCTTTTTGGCTTTAGCAACTTTTATTTTGATCGTTAGTGTCTCTTTTCATTTGTTCTCTTCCACCCATTTAATCAGCTATGGTAAATACCGTTGTGTGCTGATGTGAGGTGGGCCAGGGAAAAGGGGAACATTTTTTACCAAATACTTACCGTAATTTTCCTTTCCTGGTCCATCCTCACGTCAGCACAGGACTCCCTCCCTAGTGGCCTGTCACAGGCTAGGTTATCACTTAGGTTGGGGGGAGGGGTTGTCTTTTATATAGCTAGGAAGAGGGGGTCCTGCAGTGCTGACGGTAGGATGGGCCAGGAAGGAAAAATTACGGTAAGTATTTGACATTTTCTGTTATACATACACCATATATACACCAAACTATACATACACCATACATACATCATACTGTAGATACGCCATATATACAGTATATATATATATATATATATATATATATATATATATATATATACACACACCATACTATACAGTACATACGCCATATATACATACACCATACTATACACATGCCATATATATACCATACGTCATAAATACACTATTCTATACATACACCATTATATACATACGCCATATATACACCATGCTATACATATGCCACATATACACCATACTATATACACACACCATACTATATATGCACCATACTATACATATGCCATATATACACCATACTATACATACGCCACATATACACCATACTATACATACGCCATACTATACATACACTATAATATACATACGCCATATATACATCATACTATACATATGCCATACATACACCATATTATACATACGACATACATACACCATACTATACATACACCATACTATACATACACCATGTATACATATGCCATATATACACCATACTATACATACACCATGTATACATATGCCATATATACACCATACTATACATACGCCATACATACACCATACTATACATACGCCACATATACACCATACTATACATACGCCATACTATACATACACTATAATATACATACGCCATATATACATCATACTATACATATGCCATACATACAACATACTATACATACACCATATATACATATGCCATATATACACCATACTATACATACACCATATATACATATGCCATATATACCCAATACTATACATACACCATATATACATATGCCATATATACACCATACTATAAATATGCCATACATATGCCATATATACACCATACATACACCATACAATACATACGCCAAATATACACCATACTATACACCATACTATACATACACCATATGTAAACCATAGTACACAGTCCCCTTACCTCTGCATCTTTCTTAGAAAACTGAGCGATCTGCTGCTGGTTCTTCACCATATCCGCCCCGAGAAGTAGAGACCTTGGTGGGCGCCCCTTCACATCCTCCAACAATGGAGTAAATGAATGAGGATCTCGAAAATAAATTTTCAACCCATGTCTCTGGAAAAAAATGAAAATTTCCAGAAAAAATAATAGATAGAACAGAAATACATTTCATAGAATACATACAGAGCAGGGCCGGCTTTTAATATTGATTGGACCCTGGGCAAATGTTTTCTTGCCCCCCCCCATACAGTTTCGCTCTCCACCTGCTCTGAGACATACAATAAATAGCAGCTAGACTTAAAATCTGTTTACTGTATCAGATCAGGAAGCGATTGGTTGCCAGAGGTTACAGTGTGTCAATATCCTTACTGACTGGTTGCTAGAGGTTACATCACACATTACGGCTCACTGAGTAGTTGCTAGATGTTACAGCACATGATTTCTGCTTGTTGATTGGTTGCTAGAGATCACTGTACAGTAATACTGCTCACTGATTGGTTGCTAGAGGTTACAGCACATAATCTCCTCACTGCGGGGGGCATGATATACATATGAATGCCGCCTTTATTTACATATCTATGCCTCCGGATGCACCTATTTACATAGGAATGCTGCTGCTATTTACATATGAATGTCGGTTATTTACATGTAAACACAGGGTCTGCAGGTGAGTCATCTGTACACAACAATAGGGCAGAGCTGGGCAGCATTAGTACCAGCACTTCACACTGAGATATCGGGACACAGCACAGGACTAAAACTTCAAGGGTCGAGGGAATTTAAACTGGGATAGTTGGCAAGTATGAGGCAGCTGCTTTGGGCCCCACAACCATGACAGGGCCCAGGGCAGCTGCCCCTTTTGCCCTGCCATAAAGACGGCCCTGATACAGAGAACATTCTATAATAAAGATCTAAATACCAGAGATGCATAAACAATGAGACAACGTCACAGCCATGAAGATCACATTACAAAAACAACTGATTGTCAAACCTTTTAATTATTCCAATCTATAGTAAATGAACATATATATGTAGCTTGCTGTATACTGAGCTCCAATGAGAGAGATGGTAATAGAGAATGTGAGAGGAAGAGACACAGCACAGGCTGACATAGTAAGAATAAATCTTAGAAGGGTGAGATCGTTTGCTTATATCAATTGTAATGTAATATAATTCTATGTTGTCTCGTTTCATTTGCATTGACTTTTGTTTGTTCTTTGTCTCATACATTCATTTTAGTATTGGTGGTGCAGTGATGCTCTCACATCTGTTTGCATTCAGTTATTATTATTATTATAACACAGGATTTATATCGCTCCAACAATTTACAATATAAAGGGAGACAGTACAGCTACAATACAATTTGATACAAGAGGACTAGGAGGGCCAGGATCATGGGAGCTTACATTCTAAAAGAGATAACAAAGTCACACAGTGTTGGTTGGTGAGCCTCTGAGGGTGTTCGGAAGCCAATATAAGGCATTTGTTCCTGGTTTCATGTTGTCCACTGTGGGTGGCCATTTAAAGCATCCTTCTTCCTACAAGCCGTGAGCCTGGATGCCATGCAACTGGCCAACAAATGACCGTCCCCCCTGCAAAGTTCTTCCCTACATTGTTCTTTGTCTTTGTTGCTTTGCTACCATTTTACAAAAACTGTAAAGTTGTTTTTTGGAACTCTAACGTGCATTTTTATGTGTTTGGTAAAAAAAAAAAAAAAAAAAAAAAAAAGCCCATCTGTGCCCAATAAGAATAAAAATAACTTTAATAGTTGCACTCATCATTTTCACACAATTAGTGCATGCAATAAAATCTGTCCCACTGTGTATTATATTTTCCTATTAGCTTGCAGATTAAAAAAAAAATATACTAAGCTGGATCTTATGAGCAGCAAAGATCTAAATTATTTAAATAGTGAATTAGAACTGGAAGTTGGGCTGAGGGCATTCAGTACACGACTTACACACAAATTCACACATTACGACGCATTAGGAAGTATCAGCCCCTTGGAGATTTCATAATGTGACACTGACACTGAGAACAGAATTATTGCAGAATGACAAAATCTGCCGAAATATCATGATTTAATTCACAGCGGTGACTGGGTTAGAACGAGGACAGGACACCCCGTATAACAAAGACTTTCCAAGCTACATGGATCTCTCAGCCTTCAGAGGAACACAACTCTTTATGGGCTCAACACAGCAATTTCATAAGTTTCCCATCTAGATAGAGAAGCTGCCAAAATAGATATATGGAAGGTGACTGGTAAAGATGCAGCTGTTGGACCCGTCCTCCTTATATAGACTTCTATACTGATAATGAGCATTCAATCAGAGAGGAGTATACTACCAGAGAGAAACATGTAACTAGAGAAGAGTATACTACCATAAAGGAACATGTAACCAAAGAGGAGCATATAACCAGAGAGGAACATATAACCAGAGAGGAACATATAACCAGAGAGGAACATATAACCAGAGAGGAACATATAACCAGAGAGGAACATATAACCAGAGAGAAACATATAACCAGAGAGGAGCATGTAACTAGAGAGGAGTATACTACCATAGAGGAACATGTAACTAAAGCGAAGCATATAAACAGAGAGGAACAAAGAGGAACATATAACCAGAGAGAAGAATGCAACCAGAGAGGAGAATGTAACCAGAGAGGAGTATAGAACCAAAGAGGAGCATATAACCAGAGAGCATCATGCAACCAGAGAAGAACATGTAACCTAAGAGGAGCATTTAACCTAAGAGGAGCATGCAACCAGACAGGAACATGTAACCTAAGAAGAGCGTGCAACCAGAGAGAAGCATGACACCAGAGAGGGGCATGTAACCAGAAAGGAGCATTTAACCAGAGAGGAGCATGTATGCAGAAAGGAACATGTAATCTAAGAGGAGTGTGCAACCAGGGAGGAGTATGCAGCCAGACAGAAGCAGGTAACCAGAGATCTGTATACTAACAAAGAGGAAACATGTAACCGGAGAGGTGCATGCAACCAGAGAGGAGTATACTACCAGAGAAGAGTATAGAGCCAGAGAGGAGCATATAACCAGAGAGTAGGGATGAGCTTCGTGTTCGAGTCGAACCCATGTTCGACTCGAACATCGGCTGTTCGATCGTTCGCCGAATTGCGAACGTTATGGGCCGTTCGCGCTAAATTCGTGTGGCGCGTCACGGCCCATAATTCACTGCGGCATCGCAGTGCATTGCTGGCTGATGATTGGCCAAGCATGCACTATGACCCGCATGCTTGGCCAATCACAGCGCTGTCAGTAGAGAGAGCTGTAATTGGCCAAAGCCAGGGTGGCTTTGGCCAATTATGGCTCAGGGGATTTAGTACACACCCCACACTATATAAGGCCGCCTGCACGGCGGCCCTGTGTAGTGTGTGTTCCGGTGTGCTGAGAGATAGAGAGAGAGAGAGACAGTGTCATTTGATTTGAGTTAGATAGATTAGGCAGAACAGTCAGTCAGTTAGCTGCACTTACAGTGTATTGTGTATATATATGCATCCCAGGTGTTGCATATATATATATACACTGTATTCAGTTTAGCTAGATCCGTTCCTGTTATCTTCTATCTAGACTATTTACATTTAATGCAGTGCGTCCTGCTCACAGTGTTCAGCTAGATCCGTTCCTGCTATTTACATTTAGTGCAGTGCGTCCTGCTCACAGTGTTCAGCTAGATCCGTTCCTGTTATCTTCTAGACTATTTACATTTAGTGCAGTGCGTCCTGCTCACAGTGTTCAGCTAGATCCGTTCCTGCAATTTACATTTAGTGCAGTGCGTCCTGCTCACAGTGTTCAGCTAGATCCGTTCCTGCTATTTACATTTAGTGCAGTGCGTCCTGCTCACAGTGTTCAGCTAGATCCGTTCCTGCTATTTACATTTAGTGCAGTGCGTCCTGCTCACAGTGTTCAGCTAGATCCGTTCCTGCTATTTACATTTAGTGCAGTGCGTCCTGCTCACAGTGTTCAGCTAGATCCGTTCCTGTTATCTTCTAGACTATTTACATTTAGTGCAGTGCGTCCTGCTCACAGTGTTCAGCTAGATCCGTTCCTGCAATTTACATTTAGTGCAGTGCGTCCTGCTCACAGTGTTCAGCTAGATCCGTTCCTGCTATTTACATTTAGTGCAGTGCGTCCTGCTCACAGTGTTCAGCTAGATCCGTTCCTGCTATTTACATTTAGTGCAGTGCGTCCTGCTCACAGTGTTCAGCTAGATCCGTTCCTGCTATTTACATTTAGTGCAGTGCGTCCTGCTCACAGTGTTCAGCTAGATCCGTTCCTGCTATTTACATTTAGTGCAGTGCGTCCTGCGCACAGTGTTCAGCTAGAGCCGTTCCTGCTATTTACATTTAGTGCAGTGCGTCCTGCTCACAGTGTTCAGCTAGATCCGTTCCTGTTATCTTCTAGACTATTTACATTTAGTGCAGTGCGTCCTGCTCACAGTGTTCAGCTAGATCCGTTCCTGTTATCTTCTAGACTATTTACATTTAGTGCAGTGCGTCCTGCTCACAGTGTTCAGCTAGATCCGTTCCTGCTATTTACATTTAGTGCAGTGCGTCCTGCTCACAGTGTTCAGCTAGATCCGTTCCTGTTAAATTCCTACTGACCGGCAGGCTTGTCTGGTTACAGTATATAAAGCTACCTGAAGAAAATTACAGGTGTTCTATTTGATCCTATTAGTACCACGGTCAGGCAGCTAGACTATTTACATTTAGTACAGTGCGTCCTGCTCACAGTGTTCAGCTAAATCCGTTCCTGTTATCTTCCTACTGACAGGCAGGCTTGTCTGGTTACAGTATATAAAGCTACCTGAAGAAAATTACAGGTGTTCTATTTGATCCTATTAGTACCACGGTCAGGCAGCTAGACTATTTACATTTAGTACAGTGCGTCCTGCTCACAGTGTACAGCTAGATCCGTTCCTGTTATCTTCCTACTGACAGGCAGGCTTGTCTGGTTACAGTATATAAAGCTACCTGAAGAAAATTACAGGTGTTCTATTTGATCCTATTAGTACCACGGTCAGGCAGCTAGACTATTTACATTTAGTACAGTGCGTCCTGCTCACAGTGTACAGCTAGATCCGTTCCTGTTATCTTCCTACTGACAGGCAGGCTTGTCTGGTTACAGTATATAAAGCTACCTGAAGAAAATTACAGGTGTTCTATTTGATCCTATTAGTACCACGGTCAGGCAGCTAGACTATTTACATTTAGTACAGTGCGTCCTGCTCACAGTGTACAGCTAGATCCGTTCCTGTTATCTTCCTACTGACAGGCAGGCTTGTCTGGTTACAGTATATAAAGCTACCTGAAGAAAATTACAGGTGTTCTATTTGATCCTATTAGTACCACGGTCAGGCAGCTAGACTATTTACATTTAGTACAGTGCGTCCTGCTCACAGTGTTCAGCTAGATCCGTTCCTGTTATCTTCCTACTGACAGGCAGGCTTGTCTGGTTACAGTATATAAAGCTACTTGAAGAAAATTACAGGTGTTCTATCCCAGCTTAGTGCAGCTACAGGCCATTAGTATGTCTGGAAGGCCAAGAAGGAGAGGCAGACAGTCACAAGCCAATAAGAGAGGGCAAGCAGGCTCTGTGTCTAGTGCTGGTCGTGGAGACGGTGCATCCTCATCAGCACGTGGCCATGGGACACGCTTGGCCTTTTTTTCGGCAGCTGGCCATGTTGAGCCGCAACATGCGGAAGACTTGGTCGAGTGGATGACCAAGCCGTCCTCATCCTCCTCATCCTCTCTCACCCATGCCCAGGGTGCTTTGTCTGGCAAAGCAGCGGCCTCTTCCCTCAGCTCAATGTCATCAGTGACTCCTTCCCTAGCTCCACCATGTCCTCATGAGGATTCCCTCGAACTGTTTGACCACAGTGTTGGGTACATGCTCCAGGAGGATGCCCAGCGTTTGGAAGGCTCTGATGACGATACTGAGCTCGATGAAGGCAGTAACATGAGCGCGGACAGAGGGGGTGCCCAAGAAGGACAGCAATCTGGCAGTCATGCTCCCCCTGCTGCAGCATACTGCCAGGTTTGCTCCAGTGATGAGGAGGGAGGGGATGATGAGGTCACTGACTCAACGTGGGTGCCTGATAGGAGAGAGGAGGAGGAGGAGGAGGAGGAGGAGGAGGAGGAGGCGGCAGCACATCACCAACGAGGCAGGATGCCCTCCAGGGGCCAGCCTAAGGGCAGCACATTGACTGCATCACACCCCAAAGCTCCACATGTGCAGGGCGCTGCAGTCTCTGCGCGTTATTCAAAAAGTTCTTTGGTGTGGGCCTTTTTTGAGACGAGTGCATCAGATCGCACCGCTGCTATTTGCAACATATGTCTCAAGCGTATCTCGCGTGGCCAAAATATCTCCCGCTTGGGTACCACATGCTTGACCAGACATATGTTGACCTGCCATGCAGTTCGTTGGCAAGCGTATCTAAAAGACCCACACCAAAGAACAAAGAGGATCTCTCCTTGCTCCTCATCAGCTGAGATTTCCAACCCCACTAGACCTTCAGTCCTCTCTGAGACCTGCAGTGAGAGGAATGAAGGTGTAGAATTAGGTGTGTCACAGCCAAGTACTTGTGGGCAATCTGCTTTTGGTACACCGACGTCAGATTGTACCAGGCAAATTTCCCTGCCCCAGCTGCTGCACCGCCGAAAGAAGTTTGCTCCCAGCCATCCACATGCCCAGCGGTTGAATGCTAGCTTGGCAAAATTGCTAGCACTTCAACTGCTGCCTTTTCAGTTGGTAGACTCTGCCCCCTTCCGTGAGTTTGTGGAATGTGCGGTTCCTCAGTGGCAGGTACCCAAACGCCACTTTTTCTCACGGAAGGCGATTCCGGCTCTCTACCGGCATGTGGAAGGCAATGTCCATGCCTCGCTGGACAGGGCGGTCAGCGGTAAGGTGCATATTACCGCTGACTCATGGTCCAGCAGGCATGGACAGGGACGTTACCTAAGTTTCACGGCGCATTGGGTGACTCTGCTGGCAGCTGGGAAGGATGCAGGACAAGGTGCAGTAGTGTTGGAGGTTGTTCCGCCACCACGCCTCCAAAATGCTGATTGTGACACACCTCTCTCCTCCACCCCCTCCTCTTCTTCTTCCTCCATGGCCTCTTCCTCGGAACCAGCGGTGCTCCGTAGGCGTTCAAGGGGCTACGCAAGTACGCAGGCCAAAAGATGCCATGCGGTGCTTGAGCTGGTGTGCTTGGGGGACAGGAGCCACACTGGGGCAGAGGTTCTGTCAGCTCTGCAGGGGCAGGTTCAGAGGTGGTTGACGCCACGCCAACTTAAGGCAGGAATGGTGGTTTGCGACAATGGCACCAACCTCCTCTCTGCCCTCCGACAGGGACAAATGACCCATGTGCCCTGTTTGGCTCACGTCCTTAACTTGGTGGTGCAGCGGTTCTTGGGCAGGTACCCGGGCTTACAGGATGTCCTGAGGCAGGCCAGGAAAGTCTGTGTGCATTTCCGCCGGTCATATAATGCCAGTGCTCGGCTGACGGACCTCCAAAAGGAGTTTAACCTGCCCAAGAACCGCCTAATCTGTGACATGCCCACCAGGTGGAACTCAACGTTGGCCATGCTGCAGCGGCTGCACACGCAGCAGAGGGCCATCAATGAGTACCTGTGCGACTATGGCACCAGGACAGGGTCAGGGGAGCTTGGTTTTTTTTCCCCACGCCAGTGGGCCATGATCAGGGATGCATGCACTGTCCTGTCACCATTCGAGGAGGCCACGAGGATGGTGAGCAGTGACAGTGCATGCATCAGTGACACTGTCCCCCTTGTCCACCTGTTGGAGCACACGCTGCGTGGAATAATGGACAGGGCACTTGAGGCAGAACAGAGGCAGGAAGAGGAGGACTTCCTTAGCTCTCAAGGCCCCCTTTATCCAGACAGTGTTCCTGCGTGCCCGCCGATCACACAGGAAGAGGACGAGGAGGAAGAGGAGGAGGAGGAAGATTGTGTCAGTATGGAGGTGGAGCCTGGCACTCAGCATCAGCAGCAGTCTTTAAGGGATCAGTCCCAAGAAACACATGGACTTGTACGTGGCTGGGAGGAGGTGGCTGTGGACCATGTCGTTCTTAGTGACCCAGAGGACTCCGGACCGAATGCCTCAGCAAACCTACGCTGCATGGCCTCCCTGATCCTGCAAAGCCTGCGTAAGGATCCTCGTATTCGTGGTATCAAGGAGAAGGACCAATACTGGCTGGCAACCCTCCTTGATCCACGTTACAAGGGTAAGGTTGCGGACCTTATCTTGCCATCGCAGAGGGAGCAGAGGATGAAACATCTTCGGGAGGCCTTGCAGAAAGGTCTGTGCAACGCGTTCCCAGAGACTGGGAGGTTACAAACTCCTGTTTCTGGACAACGTGTTGCTGAGGCTTCGGTCAGTCAAAGAAGGAGCGGTGGAGAAGGTGGCCGTCTGACCGATGCGTTCAGACAATTTTTTGGTCCGCAGCCCCAAGGTATGATCGGTTCCAGCAACCATCGCCAGCGTCTGTTTTACATGGTGCAGGAATACCTAGGGGCAAGATCAGACTTGGACACCTTTCCCACCGAAAATCCTCTGGGTTACTGGGTCTTGAGGATGGATCACTGGCCAGAGCTTGCACAGTATGCAATTGAGCTACTGGCCTGTCCTGCATCCAGCGTTCTTTCGGAACGCACATTCAGTGCTGCTGGAGGCGTGGTAACCGATCACAGGGTGCGTCTGTCCACCGACTCGGTCGATCGGCTGACCTTCATAAAAATGAATGAGTCTTGGATCACCACCAGCTACCAAGCACCTGATGCTGATGTAACCGAATAATTTTTTTTGAAATCTCAGATCCCTTCAAAGACTGCCTATGCTGATGCTGAGTGACTATCCCTGAGTAATTATCCTCTTCCTCCTCAATCATCACGCTGATAGCTTGTAAGAACATTTTTGGTTCTGGGCGCCACCACCAGTGCCTAAGGCACAATTTTTCAGCCCCTGTTTAACAGGGGCGTGTAATTACAATTTTTGATGTAATACTTTGCAGCAGGGCTCGTTCCTGCATTCCAACTAGAGTGTCTGTGAGGGGTTGCAGTGTTGTGGCACCAGCACCAGTGCCTAGGGCCCAATTTTTCTGCCCCTGTCTAACAGGGGCGTGTAATTACAATTTTTGATGCAATACTTTGCAGCAGGGCTCGTTCCTGCGTTCCAACTAGAGTGTCTGTGAGGGGTTGCAGTGTTGTGGCACCAGCACCAGTGCCTAAGGCCCAATTTTTCTGCCCCTGTCTAACAGGGGCGTGTAATTACAATTTTTGAAGCAATAATTTGCAGCAGGGCTCGTTCCTGCGTTCCAACTAGAGTGTCTGTGAGGGGTTGCAGTGTTGTGGCACCAGCACCAGTGCCTAAGGCCTAATTTTTCAGCTCCTGTTCAACAGGGGCATGTAATTACAATTCTTGATCTAATATTTCACAGCAGGGCCCTGTGAGGGCTTACAGTGTTGTGGCCACAGCAACACCTAAGGCCCAAATTTCTGCTGAGTATATAGGGCAGGACCCTACTTTCAAACATCTAACTTACAAACGACTCCTACTTGTAAACGGAAGGAGACAACAGGAAGTGAGATGAAATCTACCCCTAGGAAGGGAAATTCTCTCCTGTAAGAGTTAATATGGGAAAACAAGTTCTCCTTTCCACTGATGCTTTCCAATCCTTGTTCCACAAAAAAACCCAAATTTTCAAAAAACATTTTTCATTGGGACAAAAAAGTGAGGTGAAATCTTCTGAAGAGGAGGAAAGACAGCAAAACAAATGTCACAGGGGTGATAACCCTTCCCTATGTTTTCCAAAAAGCTTAGAAAAGATTTTTTGGCTGGAGCTAAACACGTTAAAAATGTTCAAAATTACAAACAGATTCTACTTAACAACAAACCTACAGTCCCTGTCTTGTTTGCACCGCCTGTATACTGCTGTTCAGAGTATATAGGGCCTGGTGGCCCCACACCTTTCCTTATTTTAATTTGGGTGCGGGGTTCCCCTTAATATCCATACAAGACCCAAAGGGACTGGTAATGGACTGGGGGGTACCCATGCCGTTTGTCTCACTGATTTTCATCCATATTGCCATGACCCGACATGACATTAAACCCGCAAGCAGTTTTAAATGAGATTTTTTCCTTTAAAAATGACATTTGGTGCAGGGACTGTTCTAAACATGGGAAACACGCGTCACTTTACAGGCATACTATAGACACCCCCCAGGTACGATATTTAAAGGAATATTTCACTTTTTTTTTTTTACTTTAAGCATCATTAAAATCACTGCTCCCGAAAAAACGGCCGTTTTTAAAAGTTTTTTTTGCATTGATACATGTCCCCTGGGGTAGGACCCGGGTCCCCAAACCCTTTTTAGGACAATACCATGCAAATTAGCCTTTAAAATGAGCACTTTTGATTTCGAACGTTCGAGTCCCATAGACGTCAATGGGGTTCTAACGTTCGTGCGAACTTTCGGTCCGTTCGCGGGTTCTGGTGCGAACCGAACCGGGGGGTGTTCGGCTCATCCCTACCAGAGAGGAACATATAACCAGAGGGAACATGCCACCAGAGAGGAGCATGTAACCAGAGAGGAACATGTAACCAGAGAGGAATATGTAACCATAGAGGAGCATGTAACCAGAGAGGAGCATGTAACCATAGAGGAGCATGTAACCAGAGAGGAATATGTAACCAGGGAGGAGCGTGTAACCAGAGAGGAGCGTGTAACCAGAGAGGAGTGTGCGACCAGGGAGGAGTTTAAAAAACAGAGAGGAGCATGCAACCAGAGTGGATCATGTACCCAGAGAGGATCATGCAACCAGAGAGGAGAATTTAACCAGAGAGGGCCATGCAACCAGAGAGGAGTATAGAACCAGAGAGGAGCTTGCAACCAGAGAGGTGCATGTAACCAGAGAGGAGCATGTAACCAGAGAGGAGCATGCAACCAGAGAGGAGCATGCAACCAGAGAGAAGAATGCATCCAGAGAAGAGCATGCAACCAGAGAAGAGCATGCAACCAGAAAGGAGCATGCAACTAGAGAGGACCATGTCACCAGAGAGCAAGATATAACCAGAGAGAAGAATGCATCCAGAGAGAAGCGTGTAACCAGAGAGGAGTATACTACCAGAGAAGAGTATAGAGCCAGAGAGGAGCATATAACCAGAGAGGAACATATAATCAGAGGGAACATGCCACCAGAGAGGAGCATGTAACCAGAGAGGAACATGTAACCAGAGAGGAATATGTAACCATAGAGGAGCATGTAACCAGAGAGGAGCATGTAACCATAGAGGAGCATGTAACCAGAGAGGAATATGTAACCAGGGAGGAGCGTGTAACCAGAGAGGAGCGTGTAACCAGAGAGGAGTGTGCGACCAGGGAGGAGTTTAAAAAACAGAGAGGAGCATGCAACCAGAGTGGATCATGTACCCAGAGAAGATCATGCAACCAGACAGGAGAATTTAACCAGAGAGGGCCATGCAACCAGAGAGGAGCATGCAACCAGAGAGAAGAATGCATCCAGAGAAGAGCATGCAACCAGAGAAGAGCATGCAACCAGAAAGGAGCATGCAACTAGAGAGGACCATGTCACCAGAGAGCAAGATATAACCAGAGAGAAGAATGCATCCAGAGAGAAGCGTGTAACCAGAGAAGAGCATGCAACCAGAGAGGAGCATGCAACCAGAGTGGACCATGTACCCAGAGAGGATCATGCAACCAGAGAGGAGAATGTAACCAGAGAGGACCATGCAACCAGAGAGGAATATAGAACCAGAGTGGACCATGTACCCAGAGAGGAGCATGCAACCCGAGAGGTGCATGTAACCAGAGAGGAGCATGTAACCAGAGAGGAGCATGCAACCAGAGAGAAGAATGCATCCAGAGAGGACCATGTCACCAGAGAGAACATATAACCAGAGAGAAGAATGCATCCAGAGAGAAGCATGTAACCAGAGAAGAGCATGCAACCAGAGAGGAGCATGCAACTAGAGAGGAGCATGCAACCATAGAGGAGCATGTAACCGGAGAGGACTGTGTCACCAGAGAGGACCATGTAACCAGGGAAGAGCATGTAACCAGAGAGGAGCATGTGACCAGAGCGGAGTATAGAACCAGAGGGAATCATGCAACCAGAGAGGAATGTATAACCAGAGAGAAGAATGCAACCAGAGAGGAGCATGTAACCAGAGAGGAGCACGTAACCAGAGAGGAGCACGTAACCAGAGAGGAGCATGCAACCAGAGTGGACCATGTACCCAGAGAGGAACATGTAACCAAAGAGGAGCATTTAACCAAAGAGGAGCATGCAACCAGACAGAAACATGTAACCTAAGAAGAGCGTGCAACCAGAGAGAGGCATACCACCAGAGTGGGGTATGTAACCAAAAAGGAGCATGTAACCAGAGAGGAGCATGTATCCAGAAAGGAACATGTAACCTAAGAGGAGTGTGCAACCAGGGAGGAGTATGCAGCCAGAGAGGAGCACGTAACCAGAGAGGAGTATACTACCAAACAGAAACATGTAACTGGAGAGGAGCATGTAACCAGAGAGGAACATGTAACCAGAGAGGAGTAGGCAGTCAGAGAGGAGCATGTAACTAGAGAGGCAAAAGCATCCAGAGGAGTATCCACTGAAATCAGTGTTGTAGGTTAATGATTCACTCCCATCCATGTAACCAGGAAGGAGCATGTAACCATATGGGAGCATGTAACCCTATAGGAGCATGTAACCATAGGGTAGCATGAAATTAGAGAGGAGTATATGAATAGAGAGGAGTATGTAACTAGATGCACCAGAGAAGATGTAACCAGAGAGGAGAATTAAGCCCAGAAAGGAGTATGAAACCAGAGAAAAGCATGTAACTAGACAGGAGTATGCATCTAGATAAGAGAGTGCAACTAGGGAAGAACATATAAAAAGAGAGGAGTACACAACCAGAGAGGAGTACATTAAGGAGCAGGGCTTTTTTCAGCTGGAACTTGGTGGAACTCAGTTCCGCCACCTTGGGCTCAGGTCGTCTGCTCACCACTATCACTTGTAAACACAGAAGTCCAGATGGGGCTAGTGGAAGGGGGGTTGTATGCAGAGGTCAGAGCTAAAACGGGGTAAAATAAGATGTGGATGAGGATGCCGAGGTAAGCTGCTGCGTAAGAAGGATGAACTCTGCACTCTGTGTGTAGCGCACCCCTGAACTCTGCACTCTGTATGTAATACCCTCTTGGTATTTAATGCCCCTTTAAGACCCTTCCACTGTTAGTGAAATTTGACCACACGCACTATTTGATGCAGTTCGGAGGGTGTGTGTGTGTGGGGAGGTTGGTTTTGGGGGGTCGTGGTTGAGTTCCTGCACCTATTTTCTGAGAAAAAAAGCCCTGTTAAGGAACATGAAAGTCCCAGAGCTTGCACCTTCAGAGTGAAGTCAGTAAGGGCAGCTCCCATATTTCTGTACAGAGAGACTCCTTACCTTCAGCTCCAGGTCTTTATAAATCTGCGGTCTCAGGAGGCTGAGCAGATATGACGCTCTGGAGAATTTAAAACCTAGAAGAAACAAGACAACAGTCTATAGAGGAGACGTACTGCTGATCCATGTATGCTATGTATTATCCTAACAGATGTACTGTATCTACTGTTCAGGTATTCTGACCGCTGTAGGAGTTGCTACAGTCTGATTACAATAGCTGGCAAGGGAGATGCCTCCATTTATGCTGCTTAGAGTGATTGGGGGAATCGAGTGGTCAGAGCCGATCCGCCCTATACACTCACTACGCAAGCTGCGTAGGGCCCCGCCGCTGTGGCTCTGCTCAGGGCCGCTTTGAGCTATGCTGTGGCTGCATCGTAGCTCAAAGCAGAGTCCCGCTGTGTCACGGAGCTCAGTGTGAAGTCGCGCTGTGACAAAGGCCCCGCCCTCCTCCTAGACCGGCTTGTGTGATAGATGCAGTGTTCTGTCTATCACACAGCGCGACTGAACCTTTCACACTGAGCTTCGTGACACAGTTTGAGATGCGCACTGTGCCTGTACATAATCCACTGGCATTAACTGGTAAGGCGGCAATGATTGGCACGGTAAGACAGCAATGATGGGCACAGTAAGGCTACATTGATTGACACAGTGAGGCGGAAATGATTGGCACGGTAAGGCGACAATGATGGGCACGGTAAGGCGGCAATGATGGGCACAGTGAGGCGGCAATGATTGGCACAGTGAGGCTACATTGATTGGCACGGAAGAAGAAGAGTAAACCTATTCTTTCCCTTCCTCTATAACTTAAAGAAGAGTAGACCTTTTCTTTCCCTTCCTCTATAACCTGGAGAAGAGTATATCTCTTCTTCCCCATCCTCTATAACCTAGAGAAGATTATATCTCTTCTCTGTCCCTTCCTCCCTAAGCTGAAGAAGAGTAGATCACTTCTTTTTCTTGGACAGGAAGAAGAGTGAACCTCTTCTTTTCCATCCTCTATAACGCAGAAAAGAATAGATCTCATCTTTCCCTTCCTCTAAAACACGGAGAAGAGTAGATATCTTCTTTCCCTTCCTTTATAACCTGGAGAAGAGTGGACCTCTTCTTTCCCTTCCTCTATAGCCTTGAGAAAAGTAGATCTCTTCTTTCCCTTCCTCTATAACCTGGAGAAGAGTAAACCTATTCTTTCCCTTCCTCTATAACGCAGAAAAGAATAGACCTTTTATTTCCCTTCCTATATAACCTGGAGAAGAGTAGATATCTTCTTTTTGTTCCTCTAAAATCTGGAGAAGAGTGGACCTCTTTTACTGGAGAAGACTAGATCTCTTCTTTCCCTTCTTCTATAACCCGAAGAAGAGTAGATACCTTCTTTTCCTTCCTCTATAACCTTGAGAAGAGTAAAGCTCTTCTTTCCCTTCCTCTATAAAAAAGAAGAGTGAACTTCTGCTTTCCTGTCCTGTAAAACCATGGGAAGAGTAGATTTCTTCTTGCCCTTACTCTATAACCCAGAGAAGAGTAAATCTCTTCTTTCTCTTCCTCTAAAAATTAGACTTCTTCTTTCCCTTCCTCTGTAAGCAAGAGAAGAGTAGACCTCCTCTTTCTCATACTCTATAACCCGGGAGAAGAGACAATCTTTTCTTTCCCTTCCTCTATAACTGAAGAAGAGTAGATCTCTTCTTTCCCATCCTCCAACCTGAAGAAGAGTTGATCTCTTCTTTCCCTTCCGCTATATCCTGGAGAAGAGTAGAGCTCTTCTTCCCCATCCTCTATAACCTGGCAAAGAGTATATCTCTTCTTTCCCTACCTCTATAACCCGAACTAGAGTAAACCTCTTCTTTCCTCTACAACCTGAAGAAGAGCAGATCTCTTCTTTCTCTTCCTCTCTTCTATGAAATGGAGAAGAGTAGATTGCTTCTTTCCCTTCCTCTATAACCTGGAAAAGAGTAGACCTCTTTTTTTCATTCCTCTAAAACTTGGAGAAAAGTGGACCTCTTCTTTCCCATCCTCTTTAATTGGAGAAGAGTAGATCCCTTCTTCCACAGCCTCTATAACTGGGAGAAGCGTGGACCTCTTATCCCCCTTCTTTAACCCAGAGAAGAATCGATCTCTTTGTTCCCTTCCTCTATAACTTGGAGAAGAGTAGATCTTTTCTTTCCCACCCTCTATAAACTGGGGAAGAGTGGACCTCTTTTTTTCTTTCCTGTAAAACCCAGAGCAGAGTAGACCATTTTCTTTCCTTCCTCTACAACCTGAAGAAGATTAGACCTCTTCTTTCCTTCCTCTAAAATCTGGATAAGAGTGAACCTCTTTTTCCCATCTGCTTTAACCGGAGAAGAGTAGATCTTTTCTTTCCCTTACTCCATAACTGGGAGAACAGTGGACCTTTTCTTTTCTCTTCCTCTTTAACCCAGATAAGACTAGATCTCTTCTTTCCCTTCCTCTATAACTTTGAGAAGAGTAAACCTCTTCTTTCCCTTCTGCTATAAAAAGAAGAGTGAACTTCTCTCTTCTTTCCCATCCTTTATAACCTCAAGAAGAGTAGCTCTTTTCTTTCCCTTCCTCTATAACCTGAAGAAGAGTAAACCTCTTATTTCCCTTCCTCTAAAAATCAGACTTCTTCTAGAGTGTACTGTATATATTCTATCTATTCTTTGCCTTCCCATACAACGAGAAGAAAAGTAGACCTCTTATTTCCTTCCTCTATAACCCAGAGAAGAGTAGACCTCTTCTTTTCCTTCCTCTATAACCCAGAGAAGAGTAGACCTCTTCTTTTACTTCCTCTATAAGCCAGAGAAGAGTGGACCTCTTCTTTCTCATCCTCTATAAACCAGAGACAAGTAGACCTCTTCTTTCTCATACTCTATAACCAGGGGAAGAGTAGATCTCCTCTATCCCTTTCTCTATAGCCTGGAGAAGAGTAGACCTCTTCTTTTTCTTCCTCTATAACCCTGAGAAGAGTAGACCTCTTCTTTTCGATCCTCTATAGAGAACAGTAGATCTCTTCTTTTTCTTCCTCTATAACCCTTAGAAGAGTAGACCTCTTCTTTTCCTTTCCTGGAAAAGAGTAGATCTGTTTTTTCTCTTCCTCTGTCATTCGAAAAAGAGTAGACCTCTTCTTTCCCTTCCTCTAAAAATTGGACTTCTTTCCATTTCTCTATAAGCTGGAGAAGAGTGGACCTCTTCTTTCCCTTCCTCTATAACCTAGAGAAGAGTAGATTTCTAGTTTTTCCTTCTTTTATAACCTGGAGAAAAGTAGACCTCTAGTTTCAATTCTTCTATAACCTGAAGAAGATTAGATCTCCCCTTTCCTTCCACTATAACCCACAGAAGATTATTTACAACCAGCAATGTTGTGTTTTAAAGAATAACAATGTAACACTAAGTAGGGGGAATCTACCTGGAATAATCTCTTCTGTCACTGCTGCTCCTCCAATCACATGTCTTCTTTCGAGAACCACAGCACTCAGTCCAGATTTCTGCAGATAAGCCGCCTATTAATGACATAAAACATGTTAGGGATTTTTTTTTCTCGGTGTACAGAACACTTATCCGAGCTGAAGACACTCTAAAGGGAAAATCACCTTTTGTTTATTGGATTTAATTCTGTTATACATGGAGGTAGTGACACAGCCCCAAATGATCCACAATGGCTCAAACGTGATATGGTCCAGAAATATTTAGACAGAATAAAGGTGGATAAAGCACCTGGACCAGATGGCATCCACCCACAGATCCTAAAAGAATTGAGCTCTGTCATTTCAAAGCCATTGTATCAAATTTTTAGGGACTCATTAATGACAGCAATGGTACCACTGGATTGGCGTAGGGCCAATGTGGTGCCTATATTTAAAAAGGGAACAAAGTCTTTACCAAGTAACTATAGATCTGTTAGTTTAACTTCTATAGTCGGGAAGATACTGGAGAGTTTAATAAAAGACCACATAGATGAGTTTCTTGCTGGAAAAAATATTTTAAGCAAAAGACAGCATGGATTCATGAAGACAGAAGTTGACGAACAAATCTGATTTCTTTTTATAAGGAGGCAAGTAAAACCTTGGACAGAGGGGTGGCTGTGGACGTGGTATAATTGGATTTTGCAAAAGCGTTCGATACAGTTCCCCACACGCGGCTCATGGATAAGGTAAGGTCTACAGGCTTGGAAATATCAGTTTGTAAATGGATAGAAAACTGGCAAAAGGTCCGTATTCAGACAGTAGTGGTTAATGATTCTTACTCTGAATGGTCTAAGGTTATCAGTAGTGTACCCCAAGGTTCAGTGTTGGGACCCTTAATTTTTAATACCTTTATAAATGATATTGGGTCTGGGATTAAAAGTACAATTCCAGTCTTTGCAGATGACACCAAGCTATGCAGCGGAATAACGTCCTTACAGGATGTCTCCAATTTACAAGCCAACCTCAATGTACTGTCTGATTGGGCGACTATGTGGCAAATAAGGTTTAATGTTGATAAATGTAAAGTTATGCACTTGGGGGCTAAGAATATGCATCGTACATACTAGGGGGAGTACAACTGGGGGAATCCATAGTGGAGAAGGATCTGGGGGTTTTGGAAGATCATAAGCTCAACAATAGCATGCAATGCCAAGCTGTGGGTTTCCAAAGCGAGCGAGCAAGTCCTTTCTTGTATTAAGAAAGGTATAGACTCCAGAGAGAGAGAGAGATATCATTTTGCCCCCCTGTACAAATCATTAGTAAGGTCTCATCTGGAATATTCAGTTCAGTTTTGGGCACCAGTTCTCAAAAAGGATATCGGGGAACTGGAGAAAGTGCAGAGAAGGGCAACCAAACTGATAAGAGGCATGGAAGAGCTCAGCTATGAGGAAAGAGAAGAGGAGATTAAGGAGGGATATGATCAAATATATAAGGGGTCCAAATAGTGAACTTGGTGTTAAGTTATTCACTTTACGGTCAACACAGAGGACAAGGGGGCACTCTTTATGCCTAGAGGAAAAGAGATTTAATCTCCAAATACAGAAAGGTTTCTTCACAGTAACAGCTGTGAAAGGTGGAATAGACTCCCTCCAGAGGTGGTTGTGGCCAGCTTAGTAGATTGCATTAGGAAAGTTCTGGATTCTTTCCTAAATGTACATAATATAACTGTGTACTAACATTTATAGGTAAAGTTGATCCAGGGAAAATCCGACTGCCTCTCGGGGATCAGAAAGGAATTTTTTCCCCTGCTGTAGCAAATTAGATCATGCTATGCTCGGGTTTTTTCGCCTTCCTCTGGATCAACTGTGGGTATGGGATTGTGTATATGGTATTGTTTGATATTATTTTTTATTTATTTATTTATTTTTATGGTTGCAATGGATGGACTTGTGTCTTTTTTCAACCTGATTAACTATGTCACTATGAGGTTCAGCATTACATGTGGGCATTACCTATGCAAATTCAGCCTGCCTAGGAATGCCTACTCCTCCAGACCGACATCTACCAATCAAAGCATTTTGATATTTGCATAATTCCTCCCACTCTTTGCATCAAGACTGAAGGCTCATGAGAGAAGTCCTGAGGCAGGGTGTTTTGATGTTTTCAGGAAGCTACAGCACCCGGCCATGGTTTCCCATCTAATGGGTGTTATTGAGGAAGCAGGCCATGGTGATCCATATAATGGCCATTAATTAGAGGACAGTCCATGATACCCTTTATAATGAGTGTTAATGGGGTGAAAAGCCATGGTATCCCATATAATATGTGTTAATGCATGGATAAGCCATGCTATCCCATGTAATGGGTGTGAATGCGGGGACAGGACGCGGAATTCCATGTAATGGGTATTAATGGGGGGAAGCAGGCCATGGTATCTCATGTAATGGGTATTACTTGGGGGAGCAGGCCATGGAATCTTGTGTAATGGGTATTAATGGGGGGGAGCGGGCCATGGTATACCATGTAATTAACGTTAATGGGGGGACAGGCCATGGCATCCCATGTAATGGGTGATAATGGGGGAGCAGGCCATGATATCCCATGTAAAGGATGCTAATGGGGGTCAGGCCATGGTATCCCAAATAATGGGTGTTAATGGGGGGAAAGGTCATGGTATCTCAAGTAATAGGTGTTAATGGGGGGCAAGCCATGCTATCCCAAGTAATGGATGTTATTGGGGGTCAGGCCATTGTATCCCATATAATTGGTGTTAATGGGGGCCATGGTGTCCCATATAATGGGTGTTAATTGGGGGACAAGCCATGTATTCCCATGTAATGAGTGTTAATGGGGGAGCAGGATATGGTATCCCACATAAAGGGTATTAATGGGGGGAAGCAGGCCATTGTATCCCATGTAATGGGTATTACTGGGGGGAGCAGGCCATGATATCCCATGTAATTAATGTTAATGGGGGGACAGGTCATGGTATCCCATGAAATGGGTGATAATGGGGAAGCAGGCCACGGTATCCCAAGTAATGGATGTTAATGGGGGTCAGGTCATGGTATCCCATATAATGGGGGTTAAAAGGTGGGACAAATCTGTCCTGCAGACTGGTCTGTTCCTATCTGCAGCTAGACAGCTTGGCAGGAGCCGTTTATTGAACAGAAATTGAACCTAGATAAGGATAACAATTTAGGGATGACATTTCAGAAGAATATTTTTAATCGTTGTATTATTGAATGATCCAGGTTTTAGCGTAATTTAAGTCAGTGTACAGAGGTAATGAATTACTGCGCACATACTGTGAATGATTTATCAGATCCTTGTGTAATAATTATTCCATACATTACTTCCTTTAATGTTGTCAGCAAATAGTTCTCTGAAAGTCCTACAGCCAATCCGTCATGTATAAGCAGTTCAACATCTGATTAAGCTAAAATCAAAGCACTTCAGAGTTAAAACTTACCGCTACTAGACCATTGTGTCCTGCAATAAAAGAAAAGAGAAGACATTGAATACCAAAAGAAAAAAGTGCGTGTTATACACCGATTAATACGACACCTAAAATGGCTGTTTTCAGTGCTAAACGATGGTTAGAGAATGCGGACATAATAAATATACAAGTCTGCGTCAAAAGTGAGTACACCCCATAACATTTTTGTAAATGTTTTATTCTATCTTTTCATGTGACAACACTGCAGAAATGACACTTTGCTACAATGTAAAGTAGTGAGTGTACAGCTTGTATAACAGTGTAAATTTACTGTCCCCTCAAAATAACTCAACACACAGCCATTAATGTCTAAACCGCTGGCAACAAAAGTCAGTACACCCCTAAGTGAAAATCTCCAATTTGGGCCCAAAGTGTCAATATTTTGTGTGGCCACCATTATTTTCCAGCACTGCCTTAACCCTCTTGGGCATGGAGTTCACCAGAGCTTCATAGGTTGTCACTGGAGTCCTCTTCCACTCCTCCATGACGACATCACGGAGCTGGTGGATGTTAGAGACCTTGTGCTTCTTTAGCAAGGCAGTGGTCATCTTGGAGGTGTGTTTGGGGTCGTTATCATGTTGGAATACTGCCCTGCGGCCCAGTCTCTGAAGGGAGGGGATCATGCTCTGCTTCAGTATGTCACAGTACATGTTGGCATTCATGGTTCCCTCAATGATCTGTAGCTCCCCAGTGCCGGCAGCACTCATGCAGCCCCAGACCATGACACTCCCACCACCATGCTTGACTGTAGACAAGACACACTTGTCTTTGTACTCCTCACCTGGTTGCCTCCACACACGCTTGTCACCATCTGAACCAAATAAGTTTATCTTGGTCTCCTCAGACCACAGGACATGGTTCCAGTAATCCATGTCCTTAGTCTGCTTGTCTTCAGCAAACTGTTTGCGGGCTTTCTTGTGCATCATCTTTAGAAGAGGCTTCCTTCTGGGACGACAGCCATGCAGACCAATTTGATGCAGTGTGCGGCGTATGGTCTGAGCACTGACAGGCTGACCCCCCACCCCTTCAACCTCTGCAGAAATGCTGGCAGCACTCATACGTCTATTTCCCAAAGACAACCTCTGGATATGACGCTGATCACGTGACCTCAACTTCTTTGGTGGACCATGACGAGGCCTGTTCTGAGTGGAACCTGTACTGTTATACCGCTGTATGGTCTTGGCCACCGTGCTGCAGCTCAGTTTCAGGGTCTTGGCAATCTTCTTATAGCCTAGTCCATCTTTATGTAGAGCAACAATTCATTTTTTCAGATCCTCAGAGAGTTCTTTGCCATGAGGTGCCATGTTGAACTTCCAGTGACCAGTATGAGAGAGTGAGAGCGATAACACCAAATTTAACACTCCCCATTCACACCTGAGACCTTGTAACACTAAAGAGTCACATGACCCCGGGGAGGGAAAATGGCTAATTGGGCCCAATTTGGACGTTTTCACTTAGGGGTGTACTCACTTTTGTTGCCAGCGGTTTAGACATTAATGGCTGTGTGTTGAGTTATTTTGAGGGGGCATCAAATTTACACTGTTATACAAGCTGTACACTCACTACTTTACCTTGTAGCAAAGTGTCATTTCTTCAGTGTTGTCACATGAAAAGATAGAAGAAAAGATTTACAGAAATATTGAGGGGTGTACTCACTTTTGTGAGATACTGTATCTGCTAGCACTGATTTTTGCACCCTTTTGCAATCCACTGTTAACCCTTCCAGTACCACAGACATGCAGCTCAGCAAACTCTCCTACTGCGTTTGCTCATTCAATCTTTTTTTTTCTTTCTCTGCCTGTCACAGTCTTGGACAGCTGGCTTAACTTTTCCTCTGCCAGAGATTTCTCTGCTCTCTTCCTCCCAGAGATGCCCAATATATGGGTTGATCCATGCCCTATCTTTGATCTAATAAAGAATACAATTTCTTACATATGTATATGGTTTTGTCTGGCTCTACCCCACGCACCTCATCTAAAGTACCCCCCTCCCCCCCTCTTTTTTGCAAAAGCAACCAGGGACGGAGGCGCAATATTCCCCGTTTCGTCTCAATTAAAGTCCCAAAAATATTCCCTTTTTTCTTTTTTCTGAGATGCCCAATCTGTCATTAGCACTTTGCCCTGGTTAGCAGCATCTCTTAATACCATAATATAAGGCAAATAGTATTCTCTTTGTCTCTGCCACTTTAACCTCTTCCTTGCCTGAACCAAGAGTTTTATTAGTAAGGGGTGGCTTGCGTTCACTTAGGCAGCCTCCAGCCCAAGGGACACGGTGCAAGAGGAGAGCAAGGATAGGAGATCTGCTTGTCAGAGCCTATGAGGCTGTAATCTGTCCGAAAATGTTATTCAAAAATAGATCCTATCCAGTGAGTACTAATGACCCCGGGTGGAAAGAGACATTTTGAGGGGAAATGGTTTACTTTAATGGCTGCACTATGCTTTCACATGTGACTACTACAGACCGTCCATTAAATGGGGTTGACAATGTACTATCAGGTGACCCCGGATAGTATATTGGTGTGATACGACGGCTTGTTTCATTTTCCATGTACCACCAGTAAAGTGCAGCAACCCTGTTCTAGGTGTGGGAATTCCTTCCTTTGGGGATATCAAGGTTAACAGCTGGGAATGTCGGGAGGAAGCCTCTGGCATGAAGTGGGACACTAGATGGTGGAGGTAACACCCTCAGCAAGAGGGTCACTGTCCTAGCAAAGGAGAGGAGCGGGGCAGGGACTTGTACTCTTGGCACTAACAGCTAGTCAATAGACATGTGCACTGCCGAAAAATGTGTTCTTTTTCGTTTCATTTGTTTTTGGGTTTTTTTTCGGAAATTCGGAAATTCGGAATTTGAAAATCCGAAGATTTAAAAATCCGAAAATAAGGAAAAAAATCTAAAAATTCGAAATAATAACTAACTAATAATAACTAATTATTAAATTATAGGTATTGGAATTTCCTTTCAAATTTGGCTGTTATTTATCTGAAGTTACTAATTATTAGAAATAACGAATGCCGCATCTAAACAAATTGAACGGAATGAATTAATAATAAATAATAATAATAAAAAGTTTTTATAATATTATTATTGTTATTTATTATTATTAATTCGTTACGTTCCATTCGTTTAGACACGGCATTTGTTATTTCGGATAATTCGTAACTTTGGATACATTCATATTCGTTACGTTCACTAACAGCCAGATTTGAAAAGAAATTCCAATACCTATAATTTAATAGTTAGTAATAGTTATTGTTAGTTATTATTCCAGATTTTCAAATTTTCAGGTTTTTGAATTTTCAGATTTTCGTTCTTATTTTCTGATTTTTGTTCTTTTGGATTTTCATTCTTATTTTCGGATTTTAGAATTTCCAAAATTTTGAATATGCGAATTTTCACATTTGCGAAATTTCGAATTTTCGAATTTGCGAAATTTCTAATTTCCAAATTTTCAAATTTTCGAAAATTTGAGAATTCAGAAATTCGAAAATTCATATATTTCCGAATTAACAAATTTCTCGAAATTCATTAAAAACCAAATTCGGAACTAAATGAATTGCACATGTCTACTAGCCAATCGCAATCCCTTACTTGCAACCTGACCAATCAGGTGTTAACAGACACCTTTTAAAACAATGGGATTTTTTATTGTTGAGTGTCTTTTGGCGTTGAGCTACAAAACACTCGGGTGTGAATGGGGCCCAACACTGCCGGGATGTACAATGCAGGACCACCACTGGTTGAGCGGCAAAGAAGACCAGTCATACAGTAGGGAAAAGAAGTCTGCATGAGTGAGGTAGGTGACAATATTTATCACCCCTCAGACAAAATAAGCCATCAACCCCCTGCAGTGCGGGTAAGGGGAGTGGGCCACTGCAAGCTGAATTTTTTTGTCAGTTGACTGGGGTTAAACTTTACAGATTTATGAAAAAAATGCGCCGCGCCTAGGGGTGTAACTGAATAACTGTAAATCTAAGTACAAATCATAGATAATAAAGCGTGCAAATCAAATAGAGCCTAAAGCTCTGATCACTTACTAAGATCACCTGCTGTGTGAGTCCTATGACCAAACACACTAAAAAATAACTAGTGCAATAAAACACAAAGTGCAATGTGCATAGAAAAACGTAATAAGATAAATATACAATCCACAGTGATTAAAATATAATCATTCCTAATAAGGTATATATGCTAAAAAATGTTACACATATGTAGATCCACTGTGATTAAAATGAAAAAGAAAAAAAATTAAATAAAACAATATATATATTCGTAAAACACAAACAGAGTAATCAATCACATGCGTGGGCGAATTGAAACTATAATCGCCCTAATAAAAGTGTTCAAATCACATCCGTGAAAGAATCTTCCAATCCAGTAACATAAAGTGACCAAGTTCAAATAAAAGTCAGTGTAATGGTGATGGTTCAAAGAAAAAGTTCCGGTTTTGAATCAAACGTGCCCAAAGAAAAACATGCTGTGAAGTGCCTTGGTGACCCCCCAATGTGATTGCGCTCACCTTGGAGCGTGTGACACAGGTTTTAATTGTGTCAATACACGCTTTTGGAGCCACCCCTGGGCTCAGTATTAGGTACAGCTGATTCCCACACTAGATTCTTTATGGCTCCACTCACATCAGACCATATAAAAGAAAAAGGCTAATATAGTATAATACCGTAGGATACTTTTATTAAAATCACATCCAATCCCCACATGGGGTACTCACATTTATAAGGTGCTCATGTGCACCAAACATAACATAGGAAAAAACGGCTGTGCGGCGTGCTGCGGGGTGTGAGAGCTCCACAACCCAGCTCTGTGCTGATCGCTCCGTCCTGGCCCCTCCCCTACGCGTCTTCGACACAGGGAGTCACGTGTCTTCATCAGGGGGATATGATTGGACGGGCGCTCTACAGTTTAAATACCCTACCGGCGGCCATTTTGCGTAAGACCACGGACATTAATATGCTGGGCTCCACTCCTCCTAGTGAATTTAAAGCCATTAACAGTGGCCATTTTGCGTGGGACCACAGACATGTATACAATGGGCTCCGCTTTGAATACTCACAGCACAAAAATAATGCATCTATACGAACTCCAAATATAACTATATCCTGTAATAAAAATATCCTGTAATAAAAATACCCAGGACGGAGCTAGGAAGCTTGGTTGAATTTCCATTAAGGCACTGGATAATTGTGGCTTGCAGGATTTTTTTCCATAATTCTGTCTTTTAATTCATATACTTGTTTGTAGCCTATGGATCCGTTTGCCTTTTTTGATTATAGAGAATTGGATCTGGAGGATCTATTCTCAGATAAGAAACCCAGAGATGATGATATTGCACATTTGTTTAGGAAGTTAGGCCACTGTATGGATAAAAAGAGTAATGTCTGGTGGGACCAATCCACGATGGAAAAATATTTGAAAGATAACTTAATCCCCAGAAAACTCAGATGGGATGTCCCAATCAATGATGGTTTATTGGGAAATGAGGATATAGATGAATGGTACTCGTTCTTTGAAAGTAAAGGGAGAGAGATTATGGAATTTCTGATTAAAAGGAAACAACGCAAATTGAAATCTTTGGAGAATCAGATTAAGGAAATTAGGGATAAAATCTCTCCTTTTAAAGATACACCGGAATATAATAAGCACATGGGTGAACTGCAGAAAAATATGCAGAAAAAGGATTTAGAGAACAGAAATGGAAAAAAGAAAAAATACCAGAGAGATCTGGATGATTACCAGAATAAACGAGTTTACAGATGGCAAGCAACGTTGGAAAATAATGTTGCCAATAATTCGCAGATAGATAATACGGGTGACCAAAATGTAGGTGCTAGAGCACCCTATCCACCAAATCAACAACAGCAGGATGGAAGACCACCTAATAGAGGACATCCACCACATCAATATGAGGATAAGCAACCTTATACACCTCTTCGGCAACCCCTAAGAAGGGCGCAGATGGATTATGACACACATCAAGGGTTGAACGGAAGAAGATATGATAACCCATATCAGGGTCCCCCTACTAACCAAGGAAATTGGGGTTATGGGGCACCGCATCATAGGGGAAATGGTTTTAAACCCTACTACGGTGGAAATCAATATGGCAGAGGACATCAATCCTACCATACACCAAATAGGAGGGGTGCACAACATAGTGAAAATTGTTCCTATGGACCACAATATAATAGAAATCAAGGTTACCAACAAGGGACACCGATGAGGGGTGATCGACGTCCACCATATGGGGGTCCTCCAGCACCTCCACCACCCCCACCTCAAGGTTATGGACGGTTCCCTCAATATAGGGATGAACCCCAAAGAAATGGAGTTTATTATTCACCTAAACCCCAGAGGACACGTTATGATAGATACACACAAGATCAATATGGGGTTCCAGTATATAACAGCTACCAACCACTTGCAGACAATAGTGATCGATATTCTGATGAGTCTTTTTTAGGGAAGAACCGGGATGGATTTACCCGCGAAGGAAGAAATCCAGGAAGAGGTGAAGAAGATCCGGACGAAGGTTACAGCAGAAAAAGAAGGCGGGAAGATTAGGTGAAGGAATCTTCAATTTGAGTGGCAAGGACTTATCAAGGGAAGAGATCTCAATACTTGATAAGGGGATAAAGTTTGCACCTAAAAAGGGTCTTAATAAATTTGATACATATATAGGAGTGCAGAAGATCATTAGGAAGCTTAATATTAAAAAGTATTTCGCTTTAAATCCGGTAGAAAAAACAGCTATTAATGAGAAATTTACGGGGTTGAGAAATAATTCTGTCTTCAACCCTTTTGTGGCTAATAATAAGTATGTGGACCTTTTTAAAAAATTGGTCAACACAGAACTTGAACAGCTGCCTATTAAAAAAGTGCATGAACATAGGAATTTCAAAAAGGGACTGGAGTCGTTGGAAAAAAGAACAGATATTGTCATCAGACCGGCGGACAAGGGGGGGGGTATCGTGGTACTCTCATTACAGCAATACAAGGATGAGATGAATAGGATATTGAATGATGAGAGCACATACCAAGCATTAAGTACTGATCCCTCTAGGGATTTCAGGAAGGAACTAGATTTGATTATAAAATACGGGGTGGATAATGAATTTCTTAATAATCAAGAAGCTAAATACTTAATTCCCACAGTTAGTAGGATCCCAGTAATATATTATCTTCCCAAAATTCATAAAGATAGTGTGAACCCACCAGGACGGCCCATTGTGAGTGGGATTGAGTCCCTCACTTCTAGATTGGGGGAGTACATTGACCTTCATCTACAACCCCTAGTAAAGAAAACACGTGCTTATTTGAAGGATACTAAGCATACCCTTCAATTGTTGGATGAATACGTCACGGATGGCAATATAATAATGGCTACGGGTGATGTAGCTTCATTATATACCAACATTAATCATGAAGGGGCCTTGGAAGCCGTGGAATGGGCCTTAAGTAAGGAAGAAGATTTTGATAGGGGCCTATGCGGGTTCATTTTAAAGTGTTTAAATTTTTGTTTACACCATAACTTTTTTTGGTATGATAATAGGTTCTTCCTACAAATAAGGGGTGTGGCCATGGGCGCGAAATTCGCCCCGAGTGTAGCAAACTTGTACATGGCCAAATGGGAAGAGGAGTCAGTGCAAATTGAGCAATATGGAGACTTACTACTCTACAGAAGATTTATAGACGATCTTTTGATCATATGGAAGGGGAGTGCAGAATCACTAACGGAATTGTTGGAGTCTATGAATAATAATGATCGAGGTATCTCTCTGACTTGGGAGATTAGTAGTTACCGCATACACTTTCTTGACTTAGAGATTGTGACCACAACCCATGGGGTTATTACGAGGTCTTTTTTTAAAACTACTGATCGTAACTCCTACATTCCTACTACTACTTGCCATCACAAACCGTGGCTTAGCAATATCCCCAGAGGACAGTTCACAAGAATGAGGAGAAACTGTACGCAAGATGATGACTTTGATTCCCAAGCGGATAGATTAAAAAAGATGTTTCTGGATAAAGGTTACAAGGAAGAATTTTTAGAAAAAGAGAAAAGTTTGGTGAAGAATTATAAGAGGGATGATTTACTGAAAGATAAAGATATTACTGTGGGTGATGATGAATATGATGGAACTTGTATAGTTTTGGATTATTGTCTACAAAGTAAGGACGTAGTGAAGATTTTAAAAAAGTACTGGAATGTACTCAAACAGGACTGTCATTTAAGAGAATTGATACCTGACAGTCCTAAGATTGTTTATAAAAGAGCGCCCTGTCTACGTGACCGATTAGTACACAATGTAGTAGAACCTCCCCTACCAAAACCGAAGATGTTCTGGGATTTAAAGGGCTTTTTTGGATGTGGGAGATGTTATAGTTGTATCAGAGTACCATCTAACACTAAGAGAGTTAAAGAATTCCATAACCCCCGTAATGGACAAATATACAAGATAGATGATTTTGTTTCTTGTGACACCATTGGAGTGGTATATGTAATCCAGTGCCCTTGCAATTTGTTCTATGTTGGCCGTACTATTAGGGCTTTAAAAGACCGTATGGAGGAGCACGTTAGGAACATACGGAATGGATCTGATAGCCATTTTTCATACGTACATTTTAAGAATGCGCATAATCAGAGCACGCAGGGTATGAGTTTTTGGGGATTGGAGGCCCCAAAACGTAATTGGAGAGGCTCTAACTATACCAGGGACATTAGCAAACGCGAGTCATGGTGGATATACCAACTTGGCTCCTTGTCGCCTGGTGGGTTGAACAAGGAATTTGATCTCGCATGTTTTTTAAGTAATTTTTGATATTTTTTACTGTATTTACACACCATGCGATTTTATACACCTAGTTGCAAGTTGTGCGATCGATGGTCACACACGAACTTGACCTTAGACTTAATCAAATCGGCTCCTTTTCGTTTGTTTTTAATCAATTATTGATGTTTTATATTATATTTCACACCATGCGATTAAATATTATTTAGTCGCATGTTGTGCGATTGTGGGGCATGTATAAACCTGACCTAGTTTTCAAATTAGTTTTTAATGTTGATTTATATTCATATACCATGCGATTATGGCATTCAACTTGCAGATCATGCGATTAAAGGGCGTTTATCAGCTTGCCATAAAACCCAATTTTTTTTTTTTTTTGTTTGCCCTAAAACCAAATTTTATTTTAAAGATTTTTTATTGTTTTTATTATGATGATACGGGTAGTTGTTTCCCAGTATATATTCTTATGGAGTTTATCTAAAGGGTAGGTTATACATTTATACATTTAATCACCATGTCTGCACTATGCCTGCATATTAATCATCATTACAGTAATTTCCATGTTTACTAGTATTTACTTAGTTTGAGGGTATGCTTTCTAAGTAATTTTTGAGATTTTTTACTGTATCTACACACCATGCGATTATATACACCTAGTTGTAAGTTGTGCGATCGATGGTCACACACGAACTTGACCTTAGACTTAATCAAATCAGCTCCTTTTCGTTTGTTTTTAATTAATTATTGATGTTTTATATTATATTTCACACCATGCGATTAAATATTATTTAGTCGCATGTTGTGCGATTGTGGGGCATGTATAAACCTGACCTAGGTTTTAAAATTAGTTTTCTATGTTGATCTATATTCATATACCATGCGATTATGACATTCAACTCGCAGATCATGCGATTAAAGGGCGTTTATCAGCTTGCCATAAAACCCAATTTTTTTAGTTTGCCCTAAAACCCAATTTTATTTTATTAAAGATTTTTTTTATTTTTTTTATTATGATGATACGGGTAGTTGTTTCCCAGCATATATTCTTATGGAGTTTATCTAAAGGATAGGTTATACATTTATACATTTAATCACCATGTCTGCACTATGCCTGCATATTATTTATTAATCATCATTACAGTCATTTCCATGTTTACTAGTATTTATTTATTTTGAGGGTATGCTGAGCGGTGTGAGTTTCCAATCCCTTCCTAGCTCCGTCCTGGGTATTTTTATTACAGGATATTTTTATTACAGGATATAGTTATATTTGGAGTTCGTATAGATGCATTATTTTTGTGCTGTGAGTATTCAAAGCGGAGCCCATTGTATACATGTCTGTGGTCCCACGCAAAATGGCCACTGTTAATGGCTTTAAATTCACTAGGAGGAGTGGAGCCCAGCATATTAATGTCCGCGGTCTTACACAAAATGGCCGCCGGTAGGGTATTTAAACTGTAGAGCGCCCATCCAATCATATCCCCCTGATGAAGACACGTGACTCCCTGTGTCGAAGACGCGTAGGGGAGGGGCCAGGACGGAGCGATCAGCACAGAGCTGGGTTGTGGAGCTCTCACACCCCGCAGCACGCCGCACAGCCGTTTTTTCCTATGTTATGTTTGGTGCACATGAGCACCTTATAAATGTGAGTACCCCATGTGGGGATTGGATGTGATTTTAATAAAAGTATCCTACGGTATTATACTATATTAGCCTTTTTCTTTTATATGGTCTGATGTGAGTGGAGCCATAAAGAATCTAGTGTGGGAATCAGCTGTACCTAATACTGAGCCCAGGGGTGGCTCCAAAAGCGTGTATTGACACAATTAAAACCTGTGTCACACGCTCCAAGGTGAGCGCAATCACATTGGGGGTCACCAAGGCACTTCACAGCATGTTTTTCTTTGGGCACGTTTGATTCAAAACCGGAACTTTTTCTTTGAACCATCACCATTACACTGACTTTTATTTGAACTTGGTCACTTTATGTTACTGGATTGGAAGATTCTTTCACGGATGTGATTTGAACACCTTTATTAGGGCGATTATAGTTTCAATTCGCCCATGCATGTGATTGATTTACTCTGTTTGTGTTTTACGAATATATATATTGTTTTATTTAATTTTTTTTCTTTTTCATTTTAATCACAGTGGATCTACATATGTGTAACATTTTTTAGCATATACACCTTATTAGGAATGATTATATTTTAATCACTGTGGACTGTATATTTATCTTATTACGTTTTTCTATGCACATTGCACTTTGTGTTTTATTGCACTAGTTATTTTTTAGTGTGTTTGGTCATAGGACTCACACAGCAGGTGATCTTAGTAAGTGATCAGAGCTTTAGGCTCTATTTGATTTGCACGCTTTATTATCTATGATTTGTACTTAGATTTACAGTTATTCAGTTACACCCCTAGGCGCGGCGCATTTTTTTCATATATCATTTATCGCACGGTCATGAATACGTGATCTGCGCCTGCAGCCGGGTAGCTGTTTGGTTGAATTTCCATTAAGGCACTGGATAATTGTGGCTCGCAGGATTTTTTTCCATAATTCAAACTTTACAGATTGGTCCATATAAACAAAGTCAGTGGTAATTCTGCCCAACATTTTGTATTTGCATATTTTGGCTAAAATCATGGCCCCCCGATCAATCCCTGAACACAAGCCATGTCGTTACTGTGAAATGTTGTGCCGTCCTGACTGTGGTGTTGCAACTAAAATAATAATTATTGCCTCTCTCGGAGTTTGTAATCTTATTGAGAAATACATGCACTACCCAATGTAATACAAGTGCCGTATAATGTAATAAAACTGGTCAGCGGTGAGCAAATTAGAAATTGGAATGCAAATGTAAGAAGAGAATAATTCATAACGGGAACAATCCAATATTCTTCTTCTTAGTAATTTCCATGTCCTTCTTCACCCCCCCCCAGGCTCCGGTGTCTGTGCAATGACATTCCTGCTGTGACAGTGCTAGTAAGGAAAACATGGGTATGTGCAGAGCAGATATAGGATTCAAGATCAACCAAACCAACTTCTCCTTTGAAGAATACACCAGGAGGCTCCCAGTGGTGTTCTATGACTAATTTCAAAATATATGGATGTAGTACCATCCTAGGTAGGTGCTAGGAAAGTTAGATAAGTATGCTGCCGTCAGACTAATACACCTTACTAACTGATCCGTGACTAATGCCCCCCTCTGCCAATCCCACCACTAGCTGTCACTAGCCCAACGTATATAATTTTAAATTTGAACCACAACATACAAGGCAATCCACATCACACCCAGCTATGTCACCAACCTCATCTGCAGATATCGCCCAAAACGTCCTCTCTGCTCCTCCCAGGCAGTGGCATCTCCAGCTTTCATATTTAGGGGGGGACAGGGACAAAAGTAGGGGGGCAACTATAAAATGCAAATATATATATCCTGGGGTCCTTTACTACAATCCCACAACGGGCCCTTTCACATGTTCTGCAGTGAGCTCCCTTCCTACTGTATTGGGGTCCCCCAGGGTGGCAGAAAACAAGAGATATATGCCACCAGCATACCAAGAAAATATAAGGGTCCAAAGCAGTGGGAGAACTATCAGGGTTGCTAAGGTTGTCTTGCCACCGGGCCCTGGTGTTCTGCCACTGTGGGGTTCCCCAGCCTCCTCTTGCTGTCCTGCCCCTGCTATTGACAGCGCTGGTCTGGCATCTCTTGGAATTTACAGGCTGGTTCTCCTGTCCTAAGGATGGGAGAAATCAGTCTGTTTTTTCAGTAACTGAGAGTCTTGGTGGAGTCCTTCCTGCAACTCGCTCTTCTCCCTGCCAATGAGGATGCAGGGGAGGGAGCAGATCGAGCGGCCATGGTTATGTGAGCGCTCGCATTATGCAGTGTCAGCGAGCAGAGGGACGGGGGAGGAATCACCCGCAGGAGCTGACTGGGGACGCTCTCCCTCTTAGACATTGACTTTTTGTGAAAAAATAAATACATTTTTTTTTAATTGGGGGGGACACATGGTGGGGCACAGCATAATGTTGGGGGGGGGGTCAGGGCCCCCTTTCCCCTCCCAGGGATTCCATTGACCTCCAGGACCTCCTGCTCTCTAGCTCTCTCGTTACCTTCTCCCATGCTCAGCTCCAGGACTTCTACAGAGCCTCTCCCATCCTCTGGAACTCTCTCTGCCCTAGTATGTCCGGTCAGCTCCTACCCTGTCCACCTTTAGGCAATCCTTGAAAACTCACTTATTCAGGGAAGCCTACCCCGCCTCCACCTAAGAATTGTACTTGAGTCTCCTCCATCAGATCATCCTCTGAAGCCATTACCTTTTGTACCACCTCCCCCCTCCCTTTAGATTGTAAGCTCTATGAGCAGGGTCCTCCTGTTCCTTCTGTATTGAACTGTATTTTAATCGTACTGTCCCCCTTTTTATTGTAAAGCACTGTGCAAGCTGTTGGTGCTATATAAATCCTGTATAATAATAATATAATACTAGTGTTTGTTTTGGATAGTTACATTTAGTTGCCACGCTGTAAGCGGTGTGGCTATAATTCTGTGTAGCTAAAAGCATAGTTTGGCTCACTGTACTCAGTGAGTGTCATAAACCATAAAATCAGACCAAGACAGAAGTACAGTTAAATCATACTTGTTTAATAATAAAAGTAAAAAGAACAAACGTAGTCAAAACAAAGCCAAAGTTAAGTAACCAAAATGGATAGTCAGCCAAGCCAGCAGTCAGGGATGAATGTAGTGGAACAGCAAGCAGGATCTGGAGCCAGAAGGGATGTCAGCAAAGCCAGTCTTTAAACAGGAACGCAGGAGATAGTCTAGTGGTGTTGACCAAGGTGAAGGCAGAGATCCACTGGGCTGAATGGCTTAAGTAGGCAGGACTGACGAGCAGGATATCATCAACAGCTGAGTAACTGTGGAGAGATAGGAGCTGGCAATTAGCCGACAGCTGAGCGGTCAGCTCTGAGAAGAAAGGGCTGAGCCCAGCCCTGACAGTGAGCTGTGATTATTTCATTAGGCCTGACCTGTGTGCTCTGCTGCGGCATATCTGCTGAATAGTTCCCACAGTATCCAGGCAACTTGAAAAGTTTTTGGATGAAAGGTGTGGAGCTATGAAGATGGCAGCATGAATATTGATACAGCCCCAGGCTATCCCACTGTATGACCTCCCTGAGCAAGGGGGTCACAGGATTTCTGGTTGAGAAACAATACATATGCCACCCAGAAAGCCCTGTATCTTTTCAGATAATGGTTTAAATGAAAGCGAAGACAGAGACATTCTCTAACAGACTCTCTCATTGCAACCAGCAATTGCACAGATGATGTCACTGTGAAACCAGCGGTTTGCTTATGGAACACCCCACCACTTCCTTAAGATCTACATGACCTCCCACATCCGGGAGATTGCGCACACCTCTCAAGTTCCTGGTATTATCTGGATGAATACAACAAACTCGTGAGACCGCATCCTTCTTGGAGTATATACAGCCACTCACCACCTAAGCCTTGTCCGACCCAATCCGGCGTATGCCCCATTGGGTCCACCTCATCTGGTAAGCCTCCTCAACTCTTGGTGGTAGTGAGCGGATTTTCAGTCAAGATGTCTATATAAGTCTTCAATATTTTGTCTTAACATATTGCCATATAGACTATGTATCTTTGAAGTTCATATGAGGACTATATGCTTAAAAGCAGATACAATTGATCCTCCTTACTGTCTATTGACTTGTTTACAGTTTTATATGACATTGTTCAGCGCCACACTTTTTTGTTGTTTATCCCAGAGAGGCAGGCTCTGAAGGCAGGCTGGGAGACTGTATTTATTCTAGGAGCACACAGAGCTCGTCCCAGAGTGGAGGAGTCCAGCCTGAGGGAGGCACTTTGCCCTCTAGGCACAGGCAGGCACAAGGTGGCCTCAGGTGAGCGACCTGAGTTGGGAATGCTGAGACCTGGGTGCTTGGAGATTGGTCTGGTATCACTGGAGGGCATCACTTGGATGATTGTAAGGAGGCATCCATCTGTCCTTGGGCCCTGTGAGTACAGACACTGAGAGATCATGGGGACCTTGTGCTTTAGCTACACCTCTGGTGCCTTGTTATAGTCAACCGTGGGTCTATTAAAGGGGACACTGGCTGGTGTCCTGAATACTACTTATGCTTAAGTCTACTTCATCATAGCTTGTCCTAAAGGAAAAGTCTTCAGTTGTACAGTACATAGTTCTTATTCTTGGAGAATGCAACCCTTACAGTGGTGATCTGACCACCATTACAAATAGCCAAACAAGACAATTGGTGTCATGGTGCTGGTTTTGCCAAGTAGCACTGGCCCTAGGACTATGCAGACATCATCAGGCTGTGGGTTAGTAGGCCAGAACTCAAGCAACCCCTAGGAACCTCTAGAGGAATCCTAGGGTTCCATGGTTGAGATTGGCTGCCTTTGGGGGTACACCCTGTGGAGGAACCAAGACTAGTGGTAGCGGCATGGTCCCTGGACCTGGTCTTTTTACCACTGCTGAACTGGTGGGAGTGTTGCAGAGCCTTCTCTGGACTCCATCTGGGATGAATAGGGCTTTCTGCTCTTGCATACAGAAAGCCTGTTATTGCATACGATCCTAGATTCCCCTAGGTGGTTAATTCATGGGGATCTGGCTTCAACACCTTTGGCCACGCATCCAGTGGCAGGAAAGGGAGCTGTGTGTTACAATGGGCACTTAGGTGCCCTTCTGCTCTTGAGTCCCCTCTATGTTGTTCGTTCTACACACACCATTTCCTCTGGAAGTGAACAGACCTTGTTGCCTTCCCACTATCGCCTCTGTGCTTATGTGAAATCTATGATCCTCTTGGTTTTATGGGCTCCCTGCTGCCTTACAGTGACCTGGTCACAGAGAACATTAAGCATTCCTGCTCTAGCAGCAATTTTGTGAGTACCCTTGTGGGCAGTGTGTGTCATACAGGGCTGTCTTTAATATCGTTTGGACCCTGGGCAAAAATTTTCTTGGTCCCTGCCTTAAAGACATCCCTGGTGTCATATGATGATGTATCTGTGTCATATGATGGTGGATTATAAGCACAAGGGCAGCATTACTGTGGCCTGGCCAGCTTGCGATCTGCTAACAGTGTTGGGGATGAGAGGGCTGAGAGTGATGAGAGGGCTCCCCTTGTGGCTGGGTGAAAAGCTCCCCTGAGAGTGGTCTTAGGGAGCGCTGCTCAAAAGTCTGCTATCTGGTCTCCTGTCCATACGTTCATTAGGTTTTACCAGGTGGATGTTCAGGCCTCAGCTAATGCTGACTTTGGTTGTAAGGTTCTGCAGGCGGCTCTGTTGAGCCCCCTCTGTTAACCTGTTGGTAATTGTGAGCTTGTTAGCATTTTGTTGCTCTGTTGCCCGTCCCTCAATTGGACTGCTTTTGGACATCCCAATGTCCCTGGATGCTTCATATCCTGTGTCCCTTAATAAATGATAAGCACCTGAATGACCACAACATACAGGGATATACAAAGCAATACTGACACATAATCACACACATAGGTTGGACTTGATGGACTTGTGTCTTTTTTCAACCTCACCTACTATGTAACTATGTAACTATCTAGAAAATAGGATTTTGGACTTTGGAATTCTTTTCCAGAAGAGCATTATGGGACACAGGTCCCCTCCTCTTTTGATTGTGTTGTGTGTAAATGAATGTCTATGCAGAACAGCAAAACGTTCACAGAGTCCAGTTGATACTTTCAGGGTAACTTCCCGCTGATCTCAATGCTCCAGATGCAGCACCTCTGAAAAAGACTGAAGTATCTCAAGGCCATAGTTTTTTTCTCAGAGAATAGGGGCAGGAACCCCCCCCCCACCACGTTTGAGTCACCCCTTGTCTCCACCCCCCCACCCACCTCCGAGTACCATCCCTTGGCTCCACCCCTTAAACACCTCCCAGTACCACCTTTTTTAGCAAATACAAGTATTATTTTGTGATGCTAAGTAATTTGTATGCAATTTGTTAATGATAACAAAAAAAAAGCAGTAAAAAATATCCCCTGCAGCCAGCAACAGTAGACCCCACCCCAGCAACAATAGACCCCCATCCCAGCCACACTAGATCCCCCCCAGCCATAACATATCCACTCATCAACAATAGACACCCCCCCCCAGCAACAATAGACCGTGACCCATCAACAACAGATCCCCCCAGCAATAATAGATCCCCGCAGCAACAATATATCCACCCAGCAACAAAAGACCCCGTCCCAGAAACAATACACCCCCCCCCCACAACAATAGATCACTCACACAACATTATAACCATCCCCTCAGCAACAATGAGCCCCCGTTACAAAATACTACCTCAGCAACAAAAGTCCCACCCCAGCAACAATAGACCACCAGCAGCAACAACAAATGTTCCAGCAGCAAGAAACAATAGACCTCTCCCTCAACAGAAGATCCTTCTCAGCAGCAGCTGACCCCTCAGCAACATAAGACACCCCCTTAGCAACAATAGACCTCCATGCAAAAATACATCCCCCAGCAGCCAACATCATAGACTCTCCAGCAAACCTTGCCATTACATACATTCAGTGTCAGTGGTGGAGGTGCCGGAACTGCGTCCCCCAAACCCCCAACCCCCCCCCCACGTTCCCACTGAGAAAAAGCCCTGATCTAGGCAAACAGACAAGAAGAACAGATGAATGTAGTATATTACCAGAGTTGTTGTGGTGAAAAGACAAATGGCAACTCACATTGTGACAGTTAAAATCAGGCTCATCATATCCGATTGCATAGCTCCCAACTGTCCCTGATTTGGAGCAATGTCCCTCTGTCCCTCATTCCACCTCATTTGTCCCTCATTTTGGTCTGATCTCTATAGTTGTATATAAAATGCACTTTTTGTCTTTCAGAAAGTGTTTCAAAGTGCTAAACCTTTCATCCAATTTCTAAATTGCTGCATTTGTACATTTTAGAAGCCAATATAAAGGGATAGTAGTGGTAAAAAAAAGTCCTTGTGGATTTAATTAACCTTTTTTTAGGTTAATTCTCCTTTAAGAGGGTGTGACAGGGGGCGTGTCCTATGCCTTCATATGTTTGTTAGTAGGTGTCCCTCATTCCCATCTCAAAATGTTGGGGGGTATGCGATTGACAGTCTCACATCAATAGGGATTCCTCAGACCAGGATAGGAACACTGGGTGGATGCATGGCTACACCTGTAGGACCAAGAGAACACACCAGGGGGCGACAAACTAAGTGCAGCATAAAATGTACTGAGAAACACTAGTTAAATTAGCAACTCACATGGTAAGAAGAAATGGCACTTTTAGTATGTAATCAGTGAGCGGTCAGCTCATGCATCTGGGATGGGAGCCTCTTCTAAAATTTTGCAGCCTGGAAAGTCCGGACGTCAAGGCTGGAAGACAGATTAGATGAGGAAGTCCTTACAATGTGATCCGCCTGATTGTAACTGTCACAATGTGAGTTGCCATTTGTCTTTTCACCACAATAAATCTGTTAATGTTCTGATCAACAGCCTACTATTACTACAAGCCAGAGGTGAAAGAATACTACAACCTGACTTACAAGTTATTCTCCCTTCCACACACACAGAGCCCTGCGGGGAGCAATGTAGGCTGCAGTCAAGACACGGACACAGAATAATGCATCACTCGTCTTTTATTTCTTGGTTCAGTATCTTAAATACAATATATTATCAGGATAGGACTGGGTAATGTTTACAACATTAAGCCAATAGAAAAATGTCCACCCATTGCTTGTCATCATTTACCACTTCCCGCCCGGCCTATAATGAAGGCCGGGCGGTGGTTCAGTTATCCGGACTGGACGTCATGTGACGCCTTTCAGGATAACTGCCGGCGTGCGCCGGTGGGGGGTGCACAGCGCGGTGATCGGTGTTGCGGCGTGTCAGTCTGACACACCGCTACACCGATTTAAGTAAACAGCCTCTGACGGAGGCTCTTTACCACATGATCAGCCTGCCAATCACGGCAGATCACCATGTAAACAGGAAGAGCCGTTGATCGGCTTTTCCTTACTAGCGTCTGACAGACGCGACTAGAGGAGAGCCGGTCGGCGGCTCTCCTGACAGGGGGGGTCTTTGCTGATTGTTTATCAGCACAGCCCCCCCGCGGATGCCCACCCAGGACCACCAGGGATGGCCACCACACAGGACCACCAGGTATGCCACCCTAGACCACCAGGGATATGCCAATCAGTGCCCAGGCAGCTGGCAATAAGTGCCCATTAAAAATGCCTGTCAGTGCCATCAGTGATGCCTATCAGTGCAATTTATCAGTGCCGCCTATCAGTGCCAACTATCAGTGCCACCCATAAGTACCCATCAGTGCAGCCTTTCAGTGCCCATCAGTGTCACCTATCAGTGCCACCTATGAGTGCCCATCAGTGCCACCTATCAATGCCCGTCAGTGCTGCATATCAGTGCCACCCATCAGTGCCTATCAGTGCCACCTCTTCAGTGCCATCTCATCAGTGCCGCCTTATCAGTGCCTGTCAGTGCAGCTTATCAGTGCCCATCAGAAAAGGAGAAAACGTACTTTTTTACAAAATTTTATAACAGAAACGAAGAAAAGACATTTTTTTTTCAAAAATTTCGGTCTTTTTTTATTTGTTTAGCAAAAAATAAAAACTGCAGAGGTGATCAAATACCACCAAAAGAAATCTCTATTTGTGGGAACAAAATCATAAAAATTTTATTTGGGTACAGTGTAGCACGACCGCGCAATTGTCATTTAAATAATGACAGCGTTGAAAGCTGAAAATTGGCCTGGGCAGGAATGGTGCCTGGTATTGAAGTAGTTAAAGACAAACCCACTTTCATAGAATTATTTATACACCTATGTTTGTCATGCTTAATAAGACCTGTTAGTAATACACATCTTCTTAAAGTATATATCTGTGTATTTGTACAATCTTAAAGTTAGTTCCAATTATATGCCAGACATATTTATCAGTATTTATGATTATATTGTGTAAACATTTTCTGGGCGTATTGCCAAACCGTCTACAATTATCTTTCTAACGGTGTTGCCACATATTATGACTTGTCAGCTAAAAAGCCAATGTTAACCACTTAGGCCCCTTTCACACTGCTTCTGGTCCCAGAAGGTTGTTCCCCCAAACTCGCTCATCCATGTCCTTATGGACCTTGCTTTGTGCACTGGTCCAAATCATTTGGTGGAGGGGGGATTATGGTGTGGGGGTTGTTTTTCAGGGGTTGGGCTTGGCCCCTTAGTTCCAGTGAAGGGAACTCTTAACGCGTCAGCATACCAAGACATTTTGGACAATTTCAAACCTTGTGAGAACAGATTGAGGCATCCCTTCTTGGCATCCCTTTTTGTTCCAACATGACTGCTCACCAGTGCACAAAGCAAGGTCCATAAAGACATGGATGAGCGAGTTTGGGGTGGAAGAACTTGACCTGACCTCAACCTGATAGAACACTTTTAGGATGAATTAGAGCGCAGAGTACGAGCCAGGCCTTCTCTTCCATCGTCAGTGCCTGACCTCACAAATGTTCTTCTGGAAGAATGGTCAAACATTCCCGAAGACACACTCCTAAACTCAATATTAAACCCTACGGACTAAGACGCCATTAGAGTTCATGTGCGTGTAAAAGGCAGGTGTCCCAATACTTTTGACAACATAGTGTCTACTGTATATACGCTGCCGTGTGCAAGTGGTTTACCAGTATTATGGATGAAGCTATCAGCCATAACCCTGGTATTGTTTTTTTTTAGTCTTTCACTTGAAAGGGTTCTGAGTGGCTCATGCGCTGCTTTCTAAAGCGGAAAGGAGAGGACCCCCCCCCAGGGGTGGACTGATAACTCATGGGGCCCCCGGGCAACAGGAGATTATGGGGCCCCCAGGCAATCAGAGATTATGGGGCCACACAGTACACACACACACAGTATACAATCACACAGTTTACACATACATGTACACACAGTATACACACACACAGTATACAATCACACAGTTTACACACACATGTACACACAGTATACACACACACAGTATACAATCACACAGTTTACACATACATGTACACACAGTATACACACACACAGTATACAATCACACAGTTTACACACACATGTACACACAGTATACACAGACAGATGTAAAAAAAACACAGATTTATACATACTGTCCCTGGTTTTACTGAGGCTGGCAACCCTGATGGGGCCCCCTAGTGGCCTGGGGGCCCTCGGGCAGTGCCCGAGTGGCTCAATGGTCAGTCCGCCCCTGCCCCCCCCCCCCCTCACTGCTCGCCGGTATTTTTTGTGCTTACCGTTTCTGCCAGCTCGCCCGAGAAACAATCCGACGGTGCCGCCGGGTGGTCAAACAGGCAATCAAAGAGAAGACCGGGTATGATCACCTCTATTGCCTTGGAGAGCCGGAGCAACCTTATGACATCACTTCTGCTTCAGGGTGGAAGTAAACCCACCCTTTTTTTTTAAAGCAAAAGATCTTTTTTTTTTTTTATTATCTTTTGCCTTTAAAAGTAAAGGAGAGACTTGTCCTTCTTATTTCTATTACAAGGAATGTTTACATTTCTTGTAATAAGAATAAAAGTGATAAAAAAAAACCTTAAAGAAACAGTGTAGAATTAAAAGGTGAAATAAATAAGAATAAAAATTATTTAAAGCACCCCCATCCCTCCGTGCACAGAAGCAAACGCATAAGTAAGTGGGCACACATATGTAAAACGGTGTTCGCACCACACACGTGAGGTATCGCCGCAAACGTTAGAGCGAGAGCAATAATTCTAGTGCTAGCCCTTCTCTGTAACTCTGAACAGGTAACCTGTAAAGGCGTTTAAAACGTTGTCTATGGAGATTTTTACGTATCGTAGTTTGTCGCCATTCCATGAGCGGGTGCAATTTTAAGACGTGACGTGTTAGGTATCTTTTTACTCGGCGTAACGTCATCTTCCACATTATACAAAAAAAATGGGGTATACAGTATAATGTGTTTTTTTTTTCTTTTTTTTTTTGATTAAAATGCATTTTTTCCAAAAAAATTGTGTTTGAAAAAACGCTGAGCAAATACTGTGTGACCTAAAAAATGGCAACTTTTATTCCCTAGGGTCTCTGCTTAATATATATATATATATATATATATTTGGGAGTTGTAAGTAATTTTCTAGCAAAAAATACTGGATTAAAGTGGTTGTATACCCACAATGCGGAAGTTGTACCTACAGTATAGGTAAGCCTATAATAAGGCTTACCTATAGGTACTGTAAATATCTCCTAAACGTGAGCTGTTTAGGAGATATTTACCTTGTAGTGCGCCGAATGTCATTGGCGCGTGCGCTGTAAAGAAATGTCCTCTCCGTGCCGTTTCTTTACTACCAAGTGCCGTGACTGGACGGCTCTGGGAGTGACCTCACGCGACCCCGGCCAGTCACAGAGCCGCAGTCTGCAGCCCTGCAAAGGAAGAGGAGCGAAGATGGATGCGCCCACCAGCAGGGACAACGCTGGCTTTGATTGCAGGTAAGTGGCACATAATGGGCTAGCATGCGATGCAAACTAGCCCATTATGCTTTTACTTTGCAGGGGAAAAAAGAGGAGGTAAAACCCATCAGGATTTACTTCCTCTTTAAGCCTAGGTTCACATTGATGCGATTTGGCATGCTATTTGACATGTCAAGTTGCGTGCCAAATCAGCAGCAGTTGCCGGCAATGGCGCCGTCCGAATTCTCAAAAGCAGTTTTTGTACTACTTTTGGCAGTTTCGGTGTGCGATTTGTATAGATATCTGTGCAGGAACCGGCACGGATGTCTCTGAAAATCGCCCCCCCCCCCGAATTCGGGACTGACACGTCAGCTGAACCCGCACGATTTCAATCCCGCTGTCGGTTTGAACCCACAGCTCCCAACTGTCCCTGATTTCGAGGGACTGTCCCTGATTTGGAGCAATGTCCCCCTGTCCATCATTCCTCCTCATTTATCCCTCATTTTGGTCTGATCTATATAGATGTATATAAAATGTATATAAAATGTATATAAAATGCACTTTTTATCTATCAAAAAGTGTTTTCCAGTGCTAAACCTTTCATCTGATTTCTAAATTGCTGCATTTGTAAATTCCGAAAAACCAATATAAAGGAATAGTAGTGGCAAAAAAAAGCACTTATGGGTTTAACCACTCTTTTTTTTTTTTTTTTTTTACAATTCTCCTTTAAGGGGGCGTGGCCAGGGGTGTGTCCTATGCCTGCATACTTTTGCTGATAGGTGTCCCTGATTCCCATCTCAAAAAGTTGGGAGGTGTGTGAACCATTGCTTAAACTTGTAAACAAAGAGTGCCAGAAAAGTCCTGGTCTGCAAGTGATTAAAAAGTCTTCATGTTCCTAGATAATATCCAACTAGCAGCCTTATGTATAAAGTGTGTTTTCTATCATCTGTATATTTTCACAGGCTTCCTGGCTGTAGAACGTTAATCTTCCTTACAAAGGACACCGTTTGAAAATCAAGAGGTTGTAGAATAGAAATGTCACCAAACATTCGTGTCAAATGAAATATGTCCAAATAGAAAGCAGCTCTGTTTAGGATAGATTGGAAACAGGAAGAAAAATCCCAAATCAATGATGAAAGGAAACTCCTGTGAAGTTGAGGCCCAAGAAAGGGGACTCGGCTGCCGTAAAATCAGTTTAACCGCTTGCCGACCAGCCGCCGTCATTATACTGCGGGAGGTTGGCATGGCGCGAATTGCCGTAGGTGCACATCGGTCGCCTTAAGACTTATAGGGGGTGCGCATATAGCTCCCAACTGTCCCTGATTTGGAGTAATGTCCCTCTTCCCTCCTCATTTGTCCCTCATTTTGGTCTGATCTATATAGTTTTATATAAAATGCACTTTTTATCTTTCAAAAAGTGTTTCCCATTGCTAAACCTTTCATCTGATTTCTAAATTACTACATTTGTACATTTTCAAAGCCAATATAAAGGAATAGTAGTGGTAAAAAAAGTCCTTGTGGATTTATTTAACGTTTTTTTTTGGTTAATTCTCCTTTAAGGGGGTGTGGCAGGGGGGCGTGTCTTATGCCTACATACATTTGTTAGTAGGTGTCCCTCATTCCCATCTCAAAATGTTGGGAGGTATGGGTGCGCGCTGCCCGCAGCGCTGGAGCCGACGCGCGCGGCCGGCGGCTGCGATGTCCGCTGGTGACCCGCGATCGCTCCTCAGAGAGCCAGAACGGGGATCTGTCAAAGTAAACACAAAGATCCCCATTCTGTCAGGGAAGTAGAGAGAGATCTTCTGTTTCTAGTGATCAGGAACAGCAGATCTCTCTCTACTCCCAGTCAGTACACTCCCCCCCCCCCAGTTAGAAACACCTCCCTAGGGAACACTTAACCCCTTGATCACCCCCTTAGTGTTAACCCCTTCCCTGCCAGTGACATTTATATAGTAATCAGTGGCTATTTTTAGTTCTGATCGCTGTATAAATGTCAGTGGTCCCAAAAAAAAAGTGTCAAAAGTGTCCGATGCAACGCCGCAGTCCCGCTAAAAATCGCTGATCACCGCCATTACTAGTAAAAAAAAAAAAAAAAATGAATAATAAAAATTGCCATAAACCTATCCCTTATTTTGTAGACGCTATAACGTCTTATTGCGATTTTTTTTTTTATATACCAAAAATATGTAGAAGAATACATATTGGCCTAAACTGATGAAGACATTTTTTTTTTTGGGTATATTTATTGTAGCAAAAAGTAAAAAATGTTTTTTTTTTTTCAAAATTGACGCTTTTTTTTGTTTATAGCGCAAAAAAATCAAACAGCAAATAAACACCAAACGAAACACCAAAAGAAATTTCTATTTGTGGGGAAAAAAAGGGACATACATTTTGTTTGGGCACAGCGCCGTACGACCGCGCAATTGTCAGTTAAAGCGACGCAGTGCCGTTTCGCAAAAAAAAAAAAATGGCCTGGTCATTAAGGGGGGCAAATCCTTCAGGTCCTTAAGTGGTTAATTTCCACTCTTTTATCATTAGTGATTTACGGAGTGATCATATATTGTTCAGCAATGTACAGAGACAGGACCTCCGGGGACTACAGCAACGTTACAATGCGCACAAATACATGAAATGATAGGAAATCAATAAATTATAAGGAATTTTGCAGATCTCACACCACATCCTCATAGCTTTCTAAGGCTAAAAAAAAAAAAAATCCTTCTCCATGTATAATCCACACTTGCTGTGACAAAGTCATCCTGACAACAAAGTGCAAAGGATTCCAGTAGTCCATGTGAACATTTCCCAGCTCTCTACACACATATCTAGGAGAGGAGATCCAGAAACATTCCACAAACGTTCTTACCTCCTCCAATGATCACAGCGTCATATTTCAGCTTCAGCCGTCCTGTGATTTTGGAGTAAGCTCTTGGGCCGAGGTATCGGGTTTGCTTCATACATTGCATGCCCACACCGGTCATCTTCACACAAGGGAATGTGCAGTGCAACCAGACGACGTTCCCTTCTGCTCCGACTGGGAGGTGGACTTTGTTATAAGCCTGAAACGATCCTGTAGTAGAGTTTATGGCAGAGAGTCTGTACAGTACAGGAGTCAGGACATGTAATCATTACATAAGCAGATCTAGAAATACCTGTAGAAAGCTGGAATGTCGAGAGACTTAGGAATTTGTACCCCACGCCGGTTAGATTCTTGGAAAAGCTTGCATCGAAGAAAGAAAAGCTCAATAGGAAACTCCTAATCCTGCGATGAAGAGATTTCTACTGCCAAACTGGTAGAGATCCAAGAACATAGAGAGCAGAGGAAAGGGTTTTTTTGTTAGCACATTGAATCACATGTCATTCTCAAACAGTGATATTATTTAAATATATTTTTGACAGTTGTACTAAAAACTAAACAAAAACAAAAAAAAAACTAAGAGAACCAAAAAAAATGGTAAAACAAAATGTATTTTTAATTACCAGGTTGTGTCTTAATAAAGCCAAATAAATATAATGACACATAATAAGCAGCAACAGAAACAATTTCAGCCACTTAGTAAATCATAATAATTGATGTGAGATGCTCTCGTACCACAATACAAGTAGTAGTAGGCACCTTGCCAGAGAGAAGTAATTATATGACATGGTCTCTTGCCAAAACCCAATTTGTAGGTACCTTGCCAGAGAGAAAAAAATAAGATTAGTTGAATTCTTACCAATATCCATGTAGTGGTTACTTGGCCAAAGAGAATTAATTATGTGAGATGGCCTCTTACCAAAATCCAAGTTGTAGGCACCTGGCCAAGAGAAGTATTTATATGAGATGGCCCCTTACCAAAATCCAAGTTGTAGGCACCTTGCCAGAGAGAAGTAATTATATGACATGGTCTCTTGCCAAAACCCAAGTTGTAGGTACCTTGCCAGAGAGAAAAAAAAATAGATTAGATGGATTCTTACCAATATCCATGTAGTGGGTACTTGGCCAAAGAGAATCAATTATGTGAGATGGCCTCTTACCAAAATCCAAGTAGTAGGCGCCTGGCCAAGAGGAGTATTTATATGAGATGGCCTCTTACCAAAATCCAAGTTGTAGGTACCTTGCCAGAGAGAAGTAATTATATGAGATGGTCTCTTACCAAAATCCAAGTAGTAGGTAGAGTGCCTTGCAAAAGTATTCACCCCCTTGGCTTTTTACCTATTTTGTTACATTACAGCCTTTAGTTCGATGTTTTTTTAATCTGAATTATATGTGATGGATCAGAACACAATAATATAAGTTGGTGAAGTAAAATTAGAAAAATATATACATAAAACTATTTTTCAGAAATAAAAAAATGATAATTGGCATGTACGTATGTATTCACCCTCTTTGTTATGAAGCCCATAAAAAGCTCTGGTGCAACCAATTACCTTCAGAAGTCACATAATTAGTGAAATGATGTCCACCTGTGTGCAATCTAAGTGTCACATGAGCTGTCATTACATAGACACACCTTTCTGAAAGGCCCCAGAGGCTGCAACGCCTAAGCAAGAGGCACCACTAACCAAACACTGCCATGAAGACCAAGGAACTCTCCAAACAAGTAAGGGACAATGTTGTTGAGAAGTACAAGTCAGGGTTAGGTTATAAAAAAATCTCCAAATCTTTGATGATCCCTAGGAGCACCATCAAATCTATCATAACCAAATGGAAAGAACATGGCACAACAGCAAACCTGCCAAGAGACGGCCGCACACCAAAACTCACAGAGCGGGCAAGGAGGGCATTAATCAGAGAGGCGGCACAGAGACCTAAGGTAACCCTGGAGGAGCTGCAGAGTTCCACATAAGAGACTGGAGTATCTGTACATAGGGTGACAATAAGCCATACGCTCCATAGAGTTGGGCTTTATGGCAGAGTGACCAGAAGAAAGCCATTACTTTCAGCAAAAAACAAAATGGCACGTTTTGAGTTTGCGAAAAGGCATGTGGGAGACTCCCAAAATGTATGGAGGAAGGTGCTCTGGTCTGATGAGACTAAAATTGAACTTTTTGGCCATCAAAGAAAACGCTATGTCTGGCACAAACCCAACACATCACATCACCCAAAGAACACCATCCCCACAGTGAAACATGGTGGTGGCAGCATCATGCTATGGGGATGTTTTTCAGCAGTCAGGACTGGGAAACTGGTCAGAGTTGAGGAAAAGATGGATGGTGCTAAATACAGGGATATTCTTGAGCAGAACCTGTACCACTCTGTGTGTGATTTGAGGCTAGGACGGAGGTTTACCTTCCAGCAGGACAATGACCCCAAACACACTGCTAAAGCAACACTTGAGTGGTTTAAGAGGAAACATGTAAATGTGTTGGAATGGCCTAGTCAAAGCCCAGACCTCAATCCAATAGAAAATCTGTGGTCAGACTTAAAGATTGCTGTTCACAAGCACAAACTATCCAACTTCAAGGAGCTAGAACAGTTTTGCAAGGAGGAATGGGCAAAAATCCCAGTGGTAAGATGTGGCAAGCTCATAGAGACTTTATCCAAAGCGACTTGGAGCTGTGATAGCCGCAAAAGGTGGCTCTACAAAGTATTGACTTTAGGGGGGTGAATAGTTATGCACATTGACTTTTTCTGTTATTTTGTTCTATTTGTTGTTTGCTTCACAATAATAAAAAAAAAAAAAACATCTTCAAATTTGCGGGCATGTTCTGTAAATTAAATGATGCAAATTCTCAAACAATCCATGTTAATTCCAGGTTGTGAGGCAACAAAACACGAAAAATGGCAAGGGGGGTGAATACTTTTGCAAGGCACTGTACCTGTCCAAATAGAAGTATTTATATGAGATGGCCTCTTACCAAAATCCAAGTAGTACTGTAGGTTCTTGGTCAGATAGAAGTAATTATATAAGTGTAGCGATGGCCCTACGGGGTTGCTATGTGTTACAGCATCCACACATTTCACCCTTCTCCCAGACCTCCATTTAATATACTCCTTTAGTCAATGAACAGTCTTTTGCTTGTTTTTTTGTTGTTTTTATTAGGGGATTGAACTTGGTTGGGGAAAAGAGACATGGAATACCCATAGGATAAATTTGTACTTTGTAGAATAAAGTAACTAAGTCACACTTCTCAGTAGAACAAGATAGCTGACCCTAAACTTGACAGTCTTTTACCTCAAAACACTTCTTCCTCAGCACATACCCCGACACACTTTTACCTCAAAACACTTCTTCCTCAGCACATACCCCGACAGACTGTTACCTCAGAACACTTCTTCCTCCATCACACTACTTTACTGTCCAAGTTTAGTAATCCTGTCACGCCATCGGAACATGACTAGGCCTCACTCTGAATAAGTCCCAGTGTCTTTACTTGATGACCTTTTGTAGGCCAGGGCCCACAGTACTCCTTTGTGGCAGCAACCAATTTACTTTAGAAGAATAAATCGTGATGGACTACTGATCCCAGCAAGTCTGACTAGCAAATCCTGCCCACCCTCATGGCTGCATCGATTTGACACAAAACTCCCACAGTCTCTCCCTCTGGCTCTAGATCCAGCTCCCCTGGCATGTCTCTTCCAGATCTCTCCACTGTGCTCTCCACTCACGAACATCTGCCCTGGATCCTTCTTGAATGACTTTACTCTGGACATGTGGACCAACTGTCTCCTCCAGCTCCTGTTCCAGGACACCTCTCCATGACCGTGTAAGGAGAGGCTCCCTCCCAGCTCCCCGCCTGAGGTACACCCCCCCCCCCCAGCATAGTTGGCAACATTGTAAAAAAATTTTTAGGGACACTTTTTTGGCTGTAGGCGGAGTTCTATTATAACTAGGGGGCGGGGGCATGCGTTTGTAGGCGTGGCACAGGGGTAAAGTAAAAATGCAGCGTGCTTTGCGCGCCGCTGTAAAAAAAGGGCGTGGTTTACGCTAAATAGTGGGCGTGTCTTAAATGGGCATGGCTCGAAGGGGGTGTGGTTAGAGTCTGAGATGAATGAGGGATGGAGAGGGAAAGAGGCGGAGAGGGATGGAGGGACAGCAGCCCCAGATCCTACACAACAATAGAAATATGTGTATTCTAGAAAGTTTAATAATCAACAGATAAAGATACTCCAAACACCTGGTGTTAGCACTTCAGTCATCCCGGCACTATGGTTGTTATGGTGTCAGGATGATTGAAGTGCATTATTTCTATTATTACATTGTAATATAAAATGAAATCATTCAACTCACCATAATGTCGAATCAGTGGGATCCCTGAGCATGTCACCTGCCACGTTGCCTGCCATCAGCCGTCCGTCCTTGCATCAGGTGCCCCCAGCAGAGTCCATCCTTGCATCAGGTGCCCCCAGCGGAGTCCCTCCTTGCATCAGATGTCCCCAGCGGAGTCCGTCCTTACATCAGATGTCCTCAGCTGAGCCCCCCTTACATCAGATGTCCGAGCGGTGCCCCCCTTACATCAGATGTCCCCAGCGGAGCCCCCTATTACACCAGGTGTCCCAAGCGGAGCCCCCCTTACATCAGATGTCCCCAGCGGAGCCCCCCTTACATCAGATGTCCCCAGTGGTGCCCCCTTACATCAGATGTCCCCAGTGGAGCCCCCTCTTACATCAGGTGTCCCCAGCGGAGCCCCCCTTACATTAGGTGTCCTCAGCGGAGCCCTCCTTACATCAGATGTCCCCAGCGGTCCCCCCCTTACATCAGATGTCCCCAGCAGACCCCCCTTACATCAGGTGTCCCCAGTGGAGCCCCCCTTACATCAGGTGTCCCCAGCGGAGCCCCCCTTACATCTGGTGTCCCCAGCGGAACCCCCCTTACATCAGGTGTCCCCAGCGGAGCCCCCCTTACATCAGATGTCCCCAGCAGAGCCCCCACTTACATCAGATGTCCCCAGCGGAGCCCCCCCTTACATCAGGTGTCCACAGCGGAGCCCCCCTTACATCAGGTGTCCCCAGGGGTGCCCCCCCTTACATCAGGTGTCCCCAGCGGAGCCCCCCTTACATCAGGTGTCCCCAGCGGTGCCCCCCTTACATCAGGTGTCCCCAGCGGTGCCCCCCCTTACATCAGATATCCCCAGCGGAGCCCCCCCTTACATCAGATGTCCCCAGCGGTGCCCCCCTTACATCAGGTGTCCTAGTAGGTCTCTGCCGCCATTGCATGACTGAGGGGGTATACAAAATAGTGTCTCCACTGGCCGCGTGGTTACAATAGAACCCCCGCCCCTTTCCATAACAGACCGGCAGAGGGGCGGAGTGGGGCAGGGGGTGGGCAGGGCGAAGCGGGGAGGGGGGTAGGCAGGACAGAGGGTGGGCGGCGACGCAGGAGCTCCATCTAGCCACCCAGCCGTGTTTCTGGTCTTCTTAAAAATGACGGCTGGTGGAGACAATGTCTCCGCTGGCCACAGACCTCTAGCGGTGCCCAAAAATCATATTTCTAGGGACATTTCCCAGGAAACAATAAAATCGGGAACCGAGTCTAAATCCCGGGAAATTCGGGACAGTTAGTAAGTATATGACAGTCTAATACTCCATCATCCAGTTCACCCAACCGACAACTCCTCCGCCAGCAGGCTGACCATGGGTATATGTAGGAGGCCTGCCCCTTGCCAATCCTAGATGGGGATTGGTCAGAGCTCCTCACATGTGCCCCATGTCACTCCAGCTCTCTGCCCTGCACCTATTCCAGAACATTCTCCCTGAAAACAGAGGAGGTGCACAAGAAATTAAAGTGGGGTTCCACCCAAAAAACAAAAATACATAAAAAATTCTAAAAAAAAAAACAAAAAAAAATTAGATATTTTTTTTTTTTTTACTCACCTCTAAATGCCTGTTGCTAGGTGGTCCCTCGTAGTCTGCCCCTTCCTCTGCCTGGGCTGGTGACATCACTTCCCCCTCGGCACAGGAAGGGCTCCGCTCTGCTCCCTCCCTCCTGTCAATCATCTGGGACCCATTACAGGTCCCAGGTGCTTGAGCGGCCAATCATGGCGCGCGGCGCGCTCGCGCATGCGCAGTGGGTGCCAGGCTGTGAAGCCACAGCCCGGCTCCCACAGTTGAAATGCCGGCGCCGACGAGCGGAGGGGGGGGGACGAGCGGGGCTTCGATCCCCCGCATCGCTGGACCCAGGGACAGGTAAGTGTCCAATTAAAAGTCAGCAGCTGCAGTATTTGTAGCTGCTGACTTTTAATTTTTTTTTTTTGTCGGCCCCCCTGGTTGGAACCCCACTTTAAGTACATGCCAGTCACCTACTGCCACACTAAACCACTCCCCTGCCCTCAGATCAAAAGAAACAGATCTAGCTCGCAGCATAGGCCTGCTTAAATTTACCTGCACTGGCAGCTTACACTAAAAACCCTTACGCTAAGCAACTACCTAAGGTAGAGGGTGCTACATAAGATAGTTTCTTGCCAAAATCCAAGTAGTGGGTGCCTGGCCAGATAAAAGTAATTATGTGAGATGGTCTCTAACCAAAATCCAAACAGGTTCCTGGTCAGACAGAAGTAATTATATGAAATGGTCTCTTACCAAAATCCAAGTAGTGGGTACCTTGGCCAAAGAGAAGTGATTATGTGAGATAGTCTCTTACCACAATACAAGTAGTACCTTGCCAAAGAGAAGTATTTCTATGAGATAGCTTCTTACCAAAATCCAAGTAGTACGTAACAATAATAATTATATGAGATGGTTTCTTACCAAAATACAAGTTGTAGTAGGTACCTTGCCAAAGAGAAGTATTTATATGAGATGGTCTCTTATCAAAATCCAGGTACTGGGTACCTGGCCAAAGAGAAGCAATTATATGCCATTAGGCACACATATGCTTGCACTGCATTAGCAACATTGAAGTAACACAGCTCAGAAGGAACATGCAGCTGACAATATAGAGTGAGTGTCTTGTTTTACGGTTATATATGTCACTTATTACTTTATATTCATTTGGCACAAAGGACTTGTGTGTGAGCTCTGCAGCAATTGTTTAAATAATTATATGGGATAGTTTCTTGTCACAATATAAGTAGTAGGCATCTGATAAAAGTAATTACTGTATATTAGATGCTCCCTTACCAAAATCCAAGTACAAAAAATGTATCTGTTCCAACTTACAAACAAATTCAATTTAAGAACAAATCTACCCGGGGAATGCCTGTAGTGGGTACCTGGCCAAAGAAAAGTAATTATGTAAGGTGGTATCTTAACAAAATCCAAGTAGTAGGTACCTGGCCAAAGAAAAGTATTTATATGAGATGGCCTCTTTCCAAAATCCAAGTTGTAGGTACCTGGTCAGGTAGAAGTAATTATACGGAATAGTCTCTTAAAAAAAAAGCAAGTTGCAGTTATCTGGCCAGATAGAAGTAATTATATGAGATTCCCCCCTCCACCAAATGATCTGGACCAGTGCACATAGCAAGATCCATAGGGGTATGGATGAGTGAGTTTGGGGTGGAGGAACTTGACTGGCCTGCACAGAGTCCTAACTCCAACCTGATAGAACACCTTTGGGATGAATTAGAGCCGAGACTGCGAACCAGGCCTTTTCGTCCAACATCAATGCCTGACCTCACAAATGTGCTTCTGGAAGAATGGTCAAACATTTCCATTGACACACAACTAAATTTTGTGGACAGCCTTCCCAGAAGAGTTGGAGCTGTTATAACTGCAAAGGGTGGGCCAACTCATATTGGACCATATGGACTAAGGCTGGGATAGCAAACAAATGGCCCTTGTCCTTCACAGCAAGGAGCACATGGAAGGGCAAAGCATACAAAACCAAACCAAATAAAATTTCCAGCTCAACTCGCCAACCAGTCTGTTACCAACCAAATTATCCTATCTAACAATATGTGTTAAAAACAGGGGTTTAGTAAGCACACATTTGCAAATACATGATGTCACGGAACGTCCCTCACTCCGCTTGAGTGCTTCCGTCAGTATACCACTTCCTTGTAGTCTGGATACAGATATCAGATATTCCAACCTCTCTGAGCACAAAACAAGGCGAGACTTGCTTAGTTGCTAACATGGACTATTTTATTTAGAATCAAAATTACAAGACTTTATATGCCGTTGGAACCTGCTCTAACAATACAACTGTAACCTAATTAACATGATCTAGTTTACTAAATTATTTACCCAGACTAGGTGACTATTCAATACACATTACCATAAACATCAACACAGGGTTAATTAGTACAAACAACAATGTGTGGAATACCCTTAGAACCTGTGGTAAGCCAGACTAGACTGTTCGTCTCCTAGCCAGTCCTGGAGGCTAATGTGATCAGCTTACTAAATTAACAGGTTGAGTTCAGAATCAAACAAACCAATAATAGTCTCTACATACATCCTGGGAGATATTGTGGACAAATATTACTGTCCCATTTGAAGTAGTCCAAGATATATTTTCTCACTCACCCTGTGCCAGGATAGCACAGGGTGACTTAGACATAAGAGGTGTATGGGGAGCTGAAACAAGGGCATCCCCTACTTTCCAAGGGATTCTGAGTTCCATGGGCCTTCCCGTCACACATGCGTAAGCTGCAGAGCCACTCCACGGCACCCTGATATTTCTGCAGTTCCAACTCCACAGTGGAAGCACATGCATCCTAATGGATAGAGGGCAGGTGAACCCCCTGCCTGCAGACCCCCACAACCACCGCTCATGGTTGTCGGGAAGGGGGCCTTGTCCCCATCAACATGGGGACAAGGTGCTTTGGGGTGGGGGGGCAGAACCCCCCCACCCAAAGCACCCACCCCCCCATGTTGAGGGAATGTGGCCTGGTATGGTCCGGGGGGGGGGGGGCACTTGCTTGTTCTCCCCTTATCTGACCTGCCGGGCTGAGTACTGGGATAATCGGTCTGGTATGGTCGGATCAAAGTTTGGCCCCGGTCCTTGAAGTCGCATGGAAGTTGGACATGAAATTGTAGGGCAAAATCAGATCTAAAGTTGTCCGACTTCCATGTCGGAGCAGAGTGAACCCTGCCTTAAACATAGATACTTCATAATGAAAGTTGTATATAGTGACATATAAAATAAATTTAGACTGGTGAGATATATATTTGTTAAAGTAGAACTATAGGCCATACAGACATTGAACAGTTTTTCTGGGAAAGGGTTACATTATTTCCTTTAAACAAATTAATAGGAAGGTCTGCGCTTAGGACGTGTGTAAAGGTTGCAGCCTCCCCCCCAAAAAAACCCGTAAGAGGGCTCTAGAATATAGAAAGAAAGAAGATGTGAAGGGGCGAGTGGCGCTACCTATATGTCAAATAGTGCTCTACCAAATCAAATCATTCTATAGTGGCTAAGTATTAAAAGACACAGGGGGTCATTTACTATAGCGCCAAAAAATTATCCTGCAGTACCAAAAAATAGCTCTCAAAAAAGGCCAGAAAGACTTCAACTCTGAGAAACTCAGCGCTAATGCAAATGTAAAGCAGCGCTATTGCCGGCAATAATGATCACATATGCTGGAATAGTGGAAGTCAATGAGGCTCGAATCTGCAAAATCCAAAGTTCTCACTGAAGGCTTATATGCAAGTTCTTTGCCATAACAAGGGTTTGGGGACCCGGGTCCTGCTCCAGGGGACATGTATCAATGCAAAAAAAATTAAAAAAAAAAAACGTCCGTTTTTTCGGGAGCAGTGATTTTAATAATGCTTAGAGTGACACAATAAAAATGTAATATTCCCTTACACCTGGGGGGTGTCTATAGTATGCCTGTAAAGGGGTGCATGTTTCCCGTGTTTAGAACAGTCTGATAGCAAAATGACATTTCAAAGGAAAAAAAGTAATTAAAAAATACTAGCGCTAGTGACAGCTAATAATGAATTGTCGGTCCTGACAATACACATAAAAGTTCATTGATAAAAACGGCCTGGGATCCCCCACAGTGCATTACCAGGCCCTTTGGGTCTGGTTTGAATATTAAGGGGAACCCAAAACCAAAATTTAAAAGAAAAAAAAAGGCGTGGGGGTCCCCCCAAATTCCATACCAGGCCCTTCAGGTCTGGTATGGATATTAAGGGGAACCCCGTGCCAAAATTTAAAAAAAAAATGGCGTGGGGGTCCCACTCAAAATCCATACCAGACCCTTCAGGTCTGGTATGGATCTTAAGGGGAACCCCGTGCCAAAAAAAAAAATGGCGTGGGGGTCCCCTAAAAATCCATACCAGATCCTTATCCGAGCACACAACCTGGCAGGCCGCAGGAAAACAGGAAAAGAGGGGGGGACGAGAGAGCGCCCCCCCCCCCCCCCCTCCCGAACCGTACCAGGCCACATGCCCTCAACATGGGGAGGATGTCCTCCCCATGTAAAAAACACACAGACACAGCATTGGACAAGTCCTTTATTAAAAAAGTAAAATAAATTCCAGTGATGTAATCCTTCCTCGTCCCGGGATACGGAGAAAGACGCCGCCACAACACGAGCCACCTCTATGGGAGGAGCCCGCTGAATGACGCTAGAACTGCCGTGACAGTTCTTAAAAAGCTGAGGGTGGGGCAACCCGTGATCTCATGTTCCTGCTATTAGTGCTAATTAGCACGAATTTGCCGTGAATTAGCGCTAATTAGCGCCGCAACTCTATAGTAAATGACCCCCACAGTGTTATTGTGGAATAAATTATAACAAAACAGTTTCCATAAAGGTGATAAAAATGCACACTGTGTCTTTTAATACTTAGCCACTATAGAGTGATTTGATTTGGTAGAGCACTATTTGACATATAGGTAGCGCCACTCGCCCCTTCACATCTTCTTTCTTTCTACATTATTTCCTTTATTATTTGTTGAAATAAACATGTCACAGATCAATGAGAGGTGCAGGTTTCAGTTTTTATAGGTAAACGTGGCGGGAGAATGGCAGCATGAAGTCAAAAGGGAGGACAACAATCGACTTCAGAATAGTATCCTAAAATACAGAAGGAGTTTAGTTTACTTCAAGCAGGGTTTGCCTTTTCCAAACAAGTCGTAAGAATACAAAACCAGCTTGAAGCAGGTCATCTGCAAGTCAAATGCACCAGTTAATGAATTCTGAATGACCTCAGAAGTGTCTCAAACTGATGTCATCAACCCAAGGCCAAGGTCCGTCCACCCCGGCCCTTGTGCTTTCACTTACTTACTTTATAGTCCAAATTCTGTTGCTTTGAAGATCAAATTCCTCATGGGCATGTAGGTAAAGACCAAGGTCATGGACACGTGCCCTGTTCAGAGAGCAATATCAGTGTTCCTCAAATTTATTGGGTTTTATTTTGATGCCGACCACTGCCTATCTTCTGGTCCCATTTTCGTCTTCTGCTCTGGTGCCAAGCTGCTGACGCATCCAGTTCTGAGGACTGCGACTACCAGCTCTACCCAGCTACAGAGTGGACATCTTCAGCCAGCTACTCAGGCACTTGTGCCACTCCTTTCCCTTACACTCTCTGTCTCCACCTTCAGGAGCGTTGGGCGAGAGGTCCAAGAGAGGCCTCCACAGCATTCCAGTCTTCACCACTGGTACGTGATAGTTATAAGTGTCTGGCTTACCGTTTTGAATAGGTTGGGGTAAAAAAGCCTGGCTTATAGTTTTGGATAGATTGGGGTAAAGGGGTCAGAACTTATACTTTTGGATAGGTTGGGGTATTAAGGTCAGGCTTATGGTTTTTGATATGTTTGGGGACAGGAGTCAGGCTCAGGGCCATCTTAAGAGCATTATAGGCCCCCAGTCAATACAGTGCACTGGGGCCCTGTCTACCAATCACGCACGAGAATAAAAATGCAAATTATCAATAATGATATATTTATTGGTACTTCCAACAAAATCAGTGTTTAAACATTAACACAATGTTTGGACAATATAACACGAGCTTGAATAGCAAGAAATTGAAAAAACAAGAAATTACAAATTGAAATGGGACAGTACTAAAGCACTAATTACTTCCTCGAACTAGTGGCAACTCTAAGATTGATATATAAGGGGGACACATAAGGTATTACGGTCAAAACTTGGGGGGGGGGGGGGCCCGGGCACTAATAACTTTCACCACTAAATCATACAACTAAAAAAAAAACTAAATAAATATATAAATAAATGTACACACTCTGGTGCTGCTGGTGCTGGTGGGTAATAATGCTGGCGTGTGTGCTGCTGCCTGGCTCCTCTGAGACGCGGAATTGTGACAGGCTGCAGTAGAGAGCAGAGACCCGATGCTTCCTGTATCTGTCACAAGCGGAGTGCATTTCATATCACTCCGCCTGTGAAGAGCCGGAACTACACAGAAAGCATCGGCTCCGTTCTTCACAGTGACAGCTGACTCACACTGCCCGCCGCTGAGCCGCTGACTGATATCGGGACTGATCGCGCGGCACCGCACACAGCACTGGCACAATGCGGCAGCGAACTTTCTGACATCTGAATGATGATCCATACCTCCCAACTTTTGAACTTCAGAATGAGGGACACTTATGGGAGGAAGCGACCGACCCTCGTGCTACGTGCACTGCAGCAAAAGGAAAGATTCTCACTGATGCATACAAAAACCCCAGCACAGTCATATAAAAAAATAAGAATAAAAAGCTTCCATTACAAACGATTTTGCATAAACTATGGAAGTGTGCGTTACACAAAGTGTGGAAGGATTCAGGAGTGCGTTATGTACAGAGTTCAGGGCTCGGGAGAGTGCTAGATACAGAGTGCAGGGTTTTGGCGTGTGTTATGTACAGAGTGCAGGAGAGTGTTAGGCACAGTGCATGGTTCTGGAGTGCGTTATGTACAAAGTGCAAGGGTTCAAGAGCGCTAGGTACAGAGTGCAGTCATCTATCCACATCTCACTGTTGCCCTTCTCCTCAACTATAACCTCTGAACCCCCCTACCTACACACACACACCACACCACATACACACACACACACATACATACATAACACACACACACACCACACACACACACACACACACACACACACACACATACCACACACACATACCACACACACACACATACATACCACACACACACATAAATAACACACACATACATAACACACACACACACAACACACATACATACCACACACACACATACATAACACACACACACACACCACACACACACATAAATAACACACACACATACATAACACACACACCACACACACACACATAAATAACACACACACATACATAACACACACCACACACACACACACACACATAAATAACACACACACACATACATAACACACACACACATAACACACACACACCACACACACACACACACATAAATAACACACGCACATACATAACACACACACACATACACACCACACACTTTTGTAAAAGTAGCACCTTTCTGTAGATGTCTTCTATCCAGTGCAGCCACAGCTTCCTTCTCCTTTCAGTGCACTGGGTATTTTCAGCTCCTGGACTCCTGGAGCAGGAAGGAGATAAGGATTAGGGGGCAGCTCACCCCCTTCCTCGAACATGCCTTTCACTTGTTCTCTAGTGCAGAGCAGAGATTTTGTTGAGCCGAGCTGTTACTTTCACTTTCAACTACAGAAGCCAGGCTTCTGTGTTTAAATTGGGGTTCCACCCAAAAAAACAAAAATACATGAAAAATCCTAAAAAAAAAAACAAAAAAAATTTGGATATTATTTTTTTTTAACTTACCTCTAAATGCCTGTTGCTAGGGGGTCCCTCGTAGTCTGCCCCTTCCAGCGCCTGGACTGGTGACATCACTTCCCCCCAGGCACAGGAAGGGCTCCGCTCTGCTCCCTCCCTCCTGTCAATCATCTGGCACCCATTACAGGTCCCAGGTGAATGAGCGGCCAATCACGGCGCGCGGCGCCGCTCGCGCATGCGCAGTGGGTGACAGGCTGTGAAACCACAGCCCCGCGCCCACAGTTGCAATGCCGGTGCTGCTGAACGGAGGGGGAGGCGAGCGGGGCTTCGATCCCCTGCATCGCTGGACCCTGGGACAGGTAAGTGTCCAATTAAAAGTCAGCAGCTCCAGTATTTGTAGCTGCTGACTTTTAATTTTTTTTTTTTTTCATGGGCCCCTGGGTGGAACTCCTCTTTAAGTGAAAGTGGGGAGCTGCCTGTGAGTGCAGGGCTAATGGAGGCTGAAAAAACCCTGGGGGAAGAGGAATAGACAGCTTAACCTGACCCTCTGCAACTCTGTCCTGGTCAGGAACGTATGAATGCCAGTGTTATGTCACTCTTTGCACTGGTTTGACAGAGGGGCGGTCTGGGTAGCAGTCCCGCCCCTACCCGACATCACACTCTCGTTTTGACAGGTGCAGTCTGTCATTGGGGCTACACAGTGCACATCCAGCTGACTTGCTAGCCAATCCCCGGCTGTACTGGATGTGCACACTGCTGCAGGTCAATCCGGGACTGTTGGGAGGTATGATTGAGGTTTGGCTGGGGTCGCTGGGCAGGTGGAGGCCCCCCAGGCAAGTGGGGCCCCCAGGCAACTGCCCAGAGTGACCATGCGAAAAGACGGCCCTGGTCGTAAGAATACAAAATCAGCTTGAAGCAGGTCATCTGCAAGTCAAATGCACCAGTCAATTAATTCTGAATGACCTCAGAAGTGTCTCAAACTGATGTCATCAACCCAAGGCCAAGGTCCGTCCACCCCGGCCCTTGTGCTTTCACTTACTTACTTTATAGTCCAAATTCTGTTGCTTTGAAGATCAAATTCCTCATGGGCGTGTAGGTAAAGACCAAGGTCATGGACACGGGCCCTATTCAGAGAGCAATATCAGTATTCCTCAAATTTATTGGGTTTTATTTCGTTGCCGACCACTGCCTATCTTCTGGTCCCGTTTTCGTCTTCTGCTCTGGTGCCAAGCTGCTCCTGCACCCAGTTCTGAGGACTGCGACTACCAGCTCTACCCACCTACAGAGTGGACATCTTTAGCCAGCTACTCAGGCACTTGTGCCACTCCTTGCCCTTACACTCTCTGTCTCCACCTTCAGGAGCGTTGGGCGAGAGGTGCAAGAGAGGCCTCCACAACATTCCAGTCTTCACCAGGTACGTGATAGGTATAAGTGTCTGGCTAACCGTTTTGAATAGGTTGGGGTAAAAAAGCCTGGCTTATAGTTTTGGATAGGTTGGGGTAAATGGGTCAGAACTTATACTTTTGGATATGTTGGGGTATTAAGGTCAGGCTTTTTAATAGGTTTGGGTAAAGGAGTCAGGCTTAAATTTTTGGATAGGTCGGGATAAAGCTTATACTGTTGAACAGGTTGGTGTACAAAGGTTGGTTAGGTTTGGGTAAAAGGGACTGACCTATAATTTCGTATTGGTTGGGGGATGAGGGTCTTTATTATAGATTTGGATTATTTATCCACTGATCCAACTCTATGCACAATTTTTTTCAAATGGAGAGGATTCTTCTGGACGTGATTTCTGTAGTGATTATAAAGTCTTTTGACCGGAATGACCACCAACTGTCTTAGGGGTGGGCGGTCTATCATTGTTTGGTAATGCAATTGCCAAGTGACATGAGATATTTAAAGGATAGGTTCACCTTTGGAACGATGTTACCCATGTTTAGGGTGTAACATGTAACAGCTGGTGCCCCGCTCACCCCTTCCCCTGTGACAGTGGGATGCCTGCAATGCATGGCATTGTAGATATGTTGCCTTATTGCACTGGGTCACCATGAAAATTAAATGGCACCTCAACACACTAATGCACAGAACATGCATCAACGTGCGCTGCAGTAATTCACCCATGTTATGGAGATCTTTAGACCTACCTCACTTACACGCTTATTGATACATCAAATAAGTGAATACAACCTTGTCTATATAAGAACCGACCCCTGCGGTTGCAGCTATAACCAATGGAATTAAGAACGAGTAATAACTGTGTGAAAGGTTAACAATCTAATTCATTCAAACTTACTATTGTACAGAAAAGAAACTTGTAATATTGTTATAAAGGACATTCAAGTGCTATCAGTACATCAGGACAAATTGTAGGATATGAAAAGTTACAGAAAAGATGAAGTCACACACTAGAAAAGTGTAAGAGGTACATTTACAGAGAAAACGTACGTCCCCATGCTTGTTGGCTCACGAACCAAATAGACTGAACCAGGGGTCTGTATTCTGGTATATACACACGCACTTGTAAACCCCCCACCCCTCCTCACCCCCCCCTTCCATATGTTAAGGCATTGCCATATTCCTTCAAGGGTAGGGGGTTGAACATAAGCCAAGTGGCCACACTTGTCCAACTGGAGATCTTTACATGTCATAAACCCCTCTCTGCCCAACCCCATTTAAGTAAAACAAGTTTGGTAACATTACTCTGTCAGCCTCACAACCCCCAAGTGATTCGCTCCAGGCAAGGGACAGTACATCTATAACTGACACTCTAAACAGAGCTTAAACCAGAGCTGTTTTTTGATGTCAGCTGTTCTCAGAATGTCCAGGCAATTTGCTGACACACTGTTTTTAAGCCACATTGCATGTCCATTTATTAATGTTGATTATCATCAAAGGTAAAAAATCATAGGCCTCACATTTCCCCATCAGTTCCCCCTGAAGTTCATTCTTGAACTTATGCCCTCCCTCAATGATCTTGCACCCACCCACAACAGCCCAGAGGCCCAACTCCCTAACCACCACCACTGCGGCCTCCTCTTCTTGTCTTGAGCACGACGAAACCCATCAAGAAAGACTTGAGACAGCAACGAAATCCTGCTGCCTTTGAGACTTCACATTCGAACCCATGAGTGCCTGTACTGCAATGTTTCTTCGCCCCTCTGCCTTGGAAGAGCGGGACTCCAACATTGATGGCGGGATCCTGGCATCTTATAGTCCCATAACTTGGGAATGCTGTGTGATGTTTGCAAAGATTGGATCGGACCGCGAGACAGCACTGTTCAGCATGGTGAGGGAAAGTCAAGGACAGTCTAGTCATTGTCCCTTGGTCTCAAGATATGTCGTGGTGGTTTTTGTTGCTTCTTCAGGTGGTGGTAGGGCGGGCCTCCAGACAGTCGTGCATGAATACAAAAAAAGGAGAACGTCAGTGTACAGTTATTGGAGGAATGACAGACAGGAGTAGTGTGGCCATTAAAGCTAAATAGTTATAAGGGGTGTAATGTGTACGAGTAAAGTGGGATCCCCCCAGGGTACAGAGTCCGAGCAACAGCCAGTATCATCCATGGCCCTTGATGGTAGGGATAGTCAACACTGCCTGCTATTGCCAGGTCCCTGGGTTCACCACACCTGTTCATGGGGCTCAGATTAAAGCAGTAGGCAGACTAGGGGAGGGAGAATTACCTTAAGACATAAGACCTGGATGTCCAGGGATACTTTGTGAAATATGGTACTTTTGTATGGTACTTTGGTACCATTCTATAGGACCCACTGGACTTTTAAAAACGGAGTCAGGCAGAAACGGTAAAGCCTTACAATTCACAGCTCATCTCTGATATTCAAACAAAAAATCCAGAAGACTAATACATTTACTTTTAAAGATATAGAAAAAGTTAGCACATTATCAGCGAATGGACTGGTACCATCACTTAAAGTAAATAAAGATAAGAATATGAAACAAAGAAAGTAGGAAAGATAAAGAATAGAAAAAAAAAATAAGCAGAAAAAAAAACATACAGGTTTAATGCTGCTTCAACCCAGCACTTTATGTCAAAGAGCATTGAATCTGCATTTATAAAAACAAACCAACAATATATAACTGTCCTGAAAAATTATTATAAAGTGCCGTGAAAAATAATACATTGCAGCTGTTGCAGCAGCAACTTTAGCAAAAAAACATATAAAATAAAGAGGAACAAAAAAAAATAAAAATAGATAACTCCTCTCCCATATTAGTGATCAACAGGTGAACAGGATCACCGTCACTGAAAATGTAGAAGTCGGGTACAAAAAAAAAAAAAAGGAGAGAACAAAACAATGGTTGCCAAAAACTTTTAAAATTTAGTCAAACCCGACTGCATTTTATTGCTCAAAATTATTTTAGAGGCTTTTTCCCAAAACAAAACGCGCACAATACTCTACCTCGGTCTCTTAATAGCTACCCACATCAGGACAGCATCAGGGTGGAGTTTACAAAAGCTGTGGCCCTAAGACTGTACCTGAATGAACTGTTCCCACTAAGAAAGCTTAGTTTGAGTTATTTGGATTGACCTCTTTTGATCTTGAGATATCACCCAAATCGTCCACTTCACTCCTCCTAAGACATCCTGATTTCCAGCCCCCTTGTTACCTCCTCCCACGCTCAACCCTTAGGACTGCTCCAGATCCTCTGGAACTCCCCACCCCAATATATCCAGCCAGGCCCTACCCTTTTCACACCTAGGTGATCCCTAAAAAACTTTTATTCCGGAAAGCCTACCCCGCCTCCACCTAAAATGTTACCTCAGCCAGCTCCATATTCCCAGCCGCTATTATTTTTGTACCACCCTCCTCCCCTTAGATCATAAACAGGGCCCTTCTCTTCACACCCTGCACAAACTGTTGGCACTATCTACCTGTTGCCCAAACTACCCAACTTTTAACTCAGCCCCAAATCCCAGAGGAGGTTTTTGTAAATGTATGTGGGTATCAGGTTTGATATCAAGCCTTTTCTCTGGGGTAATTGGGGTCCGCCCTTGTGTCCCTGCTATATCTATTCCAAGTCCATCTGCAAACAAAACAATAAACCAAAAAAAAAAAAATATGTGGTATAAACCTCAAATGAAAAAGTAATCAAATGAAAAGTGTCCAAAGTTAAGCACAGAAAGTCCAATAAATTGGTGTAGGTGCAGGAACGGTGAAACTGAAACACAACTCTAGCCGTGGAAGAAAACATCAAATAAGAGGATCATCAAACACTGAATGAGATGTGGGCGCTCTTACTGGAAAAGATGGACTCTAATGTCAGCGACATAGAGTCGTACGGGCAGTGTGCCACATGGGGCAAGTGTGTGGATAGCCAAGTGGTTGAAGCCTCCGGAGAAGGATCCAGGGGGACCAAAGGTAGCTTCCCGGTCTGCCCGATCTCAAGACCATCAGGACTGGATCTTGATGGTAGATTCAGAGGGCAAACATCCACTCACATCCAGATGATATGTGGAGAAAAAATAATGTGCTTCCACATAGTGCAGATCAAAGAGGTTGTTTATTCCCAAAAACCACTATACAGATAAAAGTGATCACAAAATATAAAAAAAGGGGGAAGGCAATGTTGAGAGTGATAATGGCCCTACGCGTTTCGACCAATGAAGGCCCATTGGTCAGTGCAGTAGACTCCCTGAGGTAGCGTACCACGCTGAGTACAGTTCAGCCCGTATGCAGAATATAGGGCATCGCTGGACGTTTGATACCAGCACCAGTACCCTGGTCTCAGGTCTCAAGTATTTTTAAAGGACCATTTGGGACACTACCCCGGCATCTATTAGACATGACCCCCTCTGTGCCAGCATTGTTGCCTTTTCCCATAGCACAACACCTTCCTTTCTCCAGCACTCATCAGTACCAGTCATCTGAGGCTGTCCATACTCAAACCATCAGAACAAGATGGACTCCAGGGTGTAACACAGTAGAGTCTGATAGGATAGTACCCAGATTGACCGTGATATCTGCACAATGTTCCATCCCTGCCATTAGAGATGAGAACAGTGCAAGTTAGATTTTTGACGATCCTGGAACTGAGTCATCCACCAATCTATTACGAATCATAGTCAACCTGGATACTACCCCCACCTGCCTGTCCTTGCAAAGTGATGCTGGACAGAGCAAGTCCATTAAGCCACTCTTTCCTAAGGATGGGAAATAGTCTGAATACCCGGAGTGAAAACCATCTGCCACCAGGTGCACTTGTTTCTTTATAGAGGCTGCACACCTTCTCCCTCCTTTATCAATTCGGTAATCAGACCATTTTATCCTTCGCCCCTACAAAATAAACTGTCTACACTATTCAGACAGGACTCACATGAATGAGAGGGGCATAGTGCAACAATGGGGCACTGGTCTTCCTGGCATGCAGGACACAGACCACTAGTTAAGGTATGCAAGGAGTCTAGGACAGGAAGGACACCTATGGGTATTAACTGAGGAGAATACAGTATGCCCACACATATAACCAAAGTGAGGGCCCTTGGAGCAGCCACAAGCTGGTAACACCCCACACCATCTTCCTGCACAACTCTTCTCCAGACTCACCCAAAACTATACAATACGAAGCCAGACCTATACACTCTCAACTTGTACGCTATCAGGCAGGCCCTCGTACTACACATCTGAAGGTAAATCTAAAGGAAATTGGAAAACAAAAATTGCATAATGTGTACCCAACTCGAGGAACTTCTGCTACCAAACACAACTGGCCAAAGGGCAAAGAAAAATCCCTTGCAGCACCGAGGCGCCGGGATCACTGGACATTAGCGGGTACGCGAGCCGACCATTGTGCCTTGAAACACACAGATATTAGTGACAGATACGCCACAGACACATTAGAGAATTGGTAACAAATAGCCACGTAAAAACAGTGTCACTGGGCAGGAAGCAGGTTTCAAATACACTTGGGGACACACAGATTGCTAGGGACATTAACATACCTTAGCCTAAGGCAAAGAGCAGAACTGGAACAGCCAGGCATGGCTGGGCGTGTAACTAATTACAATAACAGCAGGGGGGTGAAGCAGTCTTAAACGCAAGTCTTGTGAGATATCATGTAATAGCCGACCCTTAACAGTTAAATCCACGGAACTACAAGTATCAACATGGCTAATCAGTGGAGCCAAGAAACTCATTCATACCAGAGCTTCATACATGTTGGATCAGAACATACCACACCTACCCAAGTTAGTCCAACCATAGCCAAATGGACTGAAACGAAAGTACAGTCAGGTCCATAAATATTGGGACATCGACACAGTTCTAATCTTTTTGGCTCTATACACCACCACCATGGATTTGAAATGAAACGAACAAGATGTTTTTTAACTGCAGACTTTCAGCTTTAATTTGAGGGTATTTACATCCAAATCAGGTGAACGGTGTAGGAATTACAACAGTTTGTATATGTGCCTCCCACTTTTTAAGGGACCAAAAGTAATGGGACAGATTAATAATCATCCATCAAACTTTCACTTTTTAATACTTGGTTGCAAATCCTTTGCAGTCAATTACAGCCTAAAGTCTGGAACGCATAGACATCACCAGATGCTGGGTTTCATCCCTGGTGATGCTCTGCCAGGCCTCTACTGCAACTGTCTTCAGTTCCTGCTTGTTCTTGGGGCATTTTCCCCTCAGTTTTATCTTCAGCAAGTGAAATGCATGCTCAATCGGATTCAGGTCAGGTGATTGACTTGGCCATTGCATAATATTCCACTTCTTTCCCTTAAAAAACTCTTTGGTTGCTTTCACAGTATGCTTCGGGTCATTGTCCATCTGCACTGTGATGCGCCGTCTAATGAGTTCTGAAGCATTTTGCTGAATATGAGCAGATAATATTGCCCAAAACACTTCAGATTTCATTCTGCTGCTTTTGTCAGCAGTCACATCATCAATAAATACAAGAGAACCAGTTCCATTGGCAGCCATACATGCCCACGCCATGACACTACCACCACCAAGCTTCACTGATGAGGTGGTATGCTTTGGATCATGAGCAGTTCCTTTCCTTCTCCATACTCTTCTCTTCCCATCACTCTGGTACAAGTTGATCTTGGTCTCATCTGTCCATAGGATGTTGTTCCAGAACTGTGAAGGCTTTTTTAGATGTTGTTTGGCAAATTCCAATCTGGCCTTCCTGTTTTTGAGGCTCACCAATGGTTTACATCTTGTGGTGAACCCTCTGTATTCACTCTGGTGAAGTCTTCTCTTGATTGTTGACTTTGACACACATACACCTGCCTCCTGGAGACTGTTCTTGATCTGGCCAACTGTTGTGAAGGGTGTTTTCTTTACCAGGGAAAGAATTCTTCGGTCATCCACCACAGTTGTTTTCCGTGGTCTTCCAGGTCTTTTGGTGTTGCTGAGCTCACCCGGTGCATTCTTTCTTTTTAAGGATGTTCCAAACAGTTGATTTGGCCACACCTAATGTTTTTGTTCTCTCTCTGATGGGTTTGTTTTGTTTTTTCAGCCTAATGATGGCTTGCTTCACTGATAGTGACAGCTCTTTGGATCTCATATTGAGAGTTGACAGCAACAGATTCCACATGCAAATAGCACACTTGAAATGAACTCTGGACCTTTTATCTGCTCCTTGTAAACGGGATACTGAGGGAATAACATGGAACAGCCAATTGTCCCATTACTTTTGGTCCCTTAAAAAGTGGGAGGCACATATACAAATTGTTGTAATTTCTACACCGTTCACCTGATTTGGATGTAAATACCCTCAAATTAAAGCTGAAAGTCTGCAGTTATAGCACATCTTGTTCGTTTCATTTCAAATCCATTGTGGTGGTGTATAGAGCCAAAAAGATTAGAATTGTGTCGATGTCCCAATATTTATGGACCTGACTGTATATGCCTGCAACAAGACATTAGCATATGCAACACATATACATTACATTACATAAACAGTGCACTTTTTTTAAAATACCAAAAATTGTTGAGCTCAACTTATTATTAATATGTATTACTTAATACATATTAATACCACGTAGATATTTGTTTTATGGTATACCAATAATCCCCCCCCCCCCCCCCAAAAAAAAATGTATTCACCATAGTGAGAAAAAAATTAGCAACTTGTAATAAACCTTTTAGCGGTACCATTTCCTCTCGCAGAACTGTCTTCTCTGGAAAACAAACACAATTTAGTAAATGCACCTTTCAATTCAGTATTAGGTCATTATCTTGGCTCAGGTAATTTGCATGTCAATACAATGCGCTTTACACTTTTACTGACCTGGTCAGAAAGAAGGGGGTCATTTAGGTGGGCTGTCAGCAGCGGAGACAACAGACCTCAGAGTTATACAACACAACATACAGTGGGGGAAAAAAGTATTTAGTCAGCCACCAATTGTGCAAGTTCTCCCACTTAAAAAGATGAGAGAGGCCTGTAATTGTCATCATAGGTATACCTCAACTATGAGAGACAAAATGTGGAACCAAATCCAGACAATCACATTGTCTGCTTTGGAAAGAATTTATTTGCAAATTATGGTGAAAAATAAGTATTTTGTCAATATCAAAGGTTCATCTCAATACTTTGTTATATATCCTTTGTTGGCAATGACAGAGGTCAAACGTTTTCTCTAAGTCCTCACAAGGTTGTCACACACTGTTGCTGGTATGTTGGCCCATTCCTCCATGCAGATCTCCTCTAGAGCAGTGATGTTTTGGGGCTGTCGCTGGGCAACACGGACTTTCAACTCCCTTCAAAGATTTTCTATGGGGTTGAGATCTGGAGACTGGCTAGGCCACTCCAGGACCTTGAAATGCTTCTTACGAAGCCACTCCTTTGTTGCCCGGGCGGTGTGTTTGGGATCATTGTCATGCTGAAAGACCCAGCCACGTTTCATCTTCAATGCCCTTGCTGATGAGGTTTGCACTCAAAATCTCACGATACATGGCCTGTTAGGTACCTGGTAGATGAGCCCGACTGGTGGAAGGAGACCTCTCTTAAGCGCTGGTTCAGGAGCCACTGGAGTGGGAACAGTGGTCTCCTGAGCACAGTGGGTAGGAGTGTCTGATGCGATTCCTGGCGACAACCAACACAGGAGCTGAGGAGACTTCTCCGGAATGACTGTATAGCGGATGCAGGCAAGCAGAAGCGGATCCGTTAGCAGACAGGGGGATGGTATGCAGCAGCAGAACCTGGATCTTGGAAGAGCAGGTGGTGACAGGGTCACAGGGCACAAGCAAAGCAGCGTCAGACAGTCCGAGTTGGCAGGAGATCAGGCAGGTATAAGGCAGAAGGAATGATCACAGAATAGTCAGGCAGGCAGGTATTCGGTAACAGGTAGCAGGATATCAACAAGGTCAGGCAAGCCGGGTCGGATTGGAGATAGCAGAGTAGTCAGACGGAGCTGGGTCAATAGTAACGATAACAACAAGCAGGATACAGGTTTTCAGGTGCAGAGCTGAAGACGAACAGCACCTAATGGGAGTAACTGACACCCTTTTAAAGGGCCTTTGGCGCCAAACAGCGCTAGCGCGAACGGGCGCGCGCACGGGCGCGCGCGCGCACCCGCGAATGCACGAACGCGCGCGCGGGAGCGCGCCAGCGCCCCCCAGTGGGGGATTCAGCCCAGCAACTCTAGGAATGCTCCTTGTGCACCTACGTGCACGCAAGTTAGCCAGATTGCCACCGACATGTCCCTGACATTGCCCCCTCCCAACGGGCAGCCTCCGGATGCCCAGATAACTCTTTTTCTCAGGATGGGCAGCAAAATAAGCATGGATTAAACGTTTAGCGTGAACATTGCTATTAGGTTCCCAAGAATTATTCTCCGGACCGTACCCCTTCCATTTGATCAGAAACTGTACCTGTCCCAATCTCTTTCTACAATCGAGGATGGCCTCCACCTCGTATTCCTCGTTTCCGTCCACCAAGACAGGTTCGGGGACCCTGGTGCCCCTATTAGGGAAGGGATCGGTTACAGCAGGCTTCAATAATGAGACATGGAAGACAGGATGGATTTTAAGTGAATCAGGTAAACATAGTTCAAAAGACACCTCATTAATCTTCTTTTTCACCGGAAAGGGCCCAATAAACTTAGGAGCAAGCTTTTTGGAAGGACAAGCTAGTTTAATATTACTGGTAGACAGCCATACCTTATCACCAATTTGCAGCTTTAGATCTCCTCTTCTTTTTTGATCGAAGATCCTTTTACTGTCTGCTTGTGCCTTGGATACCGCTTCCTGTAGCATCCGGTTGTTGCGACTGAGGAACTGTACTGTGTCCTGGACTGCTGGAACTGGAGATTCTGGAAGACAATCTGGCAAGAAAGATACGTGAAAACCATAATTGGCAAAAAACGGGGACTGACCCGTGGCAGAATGGCTAGCATTATTATAAGCAAACTCCGCTAAAGGCAGTAGGGACACCCAATCGTCTTGCACAAATGAGGTAAAACACCTAATATATTGCTCTAGCGGTTGATTTGTCCGTTCTGTTTGCCCATTAGTTTGGGGGTGATACGCTGAAGACAGGGCTAATTCAATTTTCAGTATTTCACATAGAGCTTTCCAGAAACGTGAGGTAAACTGTACCCCCCTATCAGATACTAGATTTGCAGGGACTCCGTGCAGCCTGACGATCTCTTTTATGAACACCCGGGCCGTTTCTACAGCAGAGGGTGTCCCCTTTAAGGGCAAGAAGTGAGCCATTTTAGACAGACGATCGACGACCACAAAGATCGCCGAACATCCTTCTGAGCATGGTAATTCTACAATAAAGTCCATGGCTATCATCCTCCAGGGCCTATCTGGTACGGGCAACGGCCTCAACAGTCCCCAAGCTCGGTTCCTGGAGGTTTTATTTTGAATGCAAACAGAACAAGAGCTGACGTACTTCCTGCAAAAATCCTTCATGTTGGGCCACCAGAACGTGCGTTGCACGAGTTCAAGGGTCTTACGAACCCCAAAATGTCCCGCAAGTGGGTGATCATGCAACAAAGTCAGCACTTTGACTCGGACATCTTCTGGCACGAATATCTGACTTCCTTTCCATAGCAACCCATCTCGGGAAGTTAAAGCGAGTCCCTGAAGATTTGAAGATTCTGGTGATGCTTCTCTGATCAAGGACAGGATGTCCGTCTGGAGGAGTAAAAAACTGTTTGCTGGCAGGATGGTGTCAGGTACAGAAGGTTCCTTGGGGTGATCAAACATGCGCGAAAGCGCGTCTGGTTTTACGTTCTTGGTTCCTGGCCGGTAGGTGATATGAAAGCAGAAACGTGTGAAAAATAGGGCCCATCGGGCTTGACGAGGTTTCAGTCTCTTAGCGGATCTTAAATACTCGAGGTTCTTGTGATCGGTATATATTAAAACTGGATGGACTGCACCCTCTAGCAGATACCTCCACTCTTCTAGTGCCGCCTTGATGGCCAGTAATTCTCGGTCACCCACATCGTAATTTCGCTCAGCCGGCGAGAGTTTTCTGGAGAAAAACCCCACAGGATGCATGAGATCCTTATTACCTCGTCGCTGAGAGATGACTGCACCCACGGCCACTTCAGAAGCATCCACCTCTAGAATAAAAGGTAGGGACGGGTCAGGATGGCTGAGAATTGGGGCTGAAGTGAAACGCCTTTTCAATTCTTCAAAGGCCTCCTGGGCCTCTGAGCTCCAATGAAAACGGCAGTTCTGCTTGGTTAGTTGCGTGATGGGTGAAATGATGGCAGAGAATCCTTTAATAAATTTTCTATAGAAATTTGCGAATCCGATGAAACGCTGCACGCCCTTCTTGTCCAAAGGAGCAGGCCAATCTAGCACAGCGGACACTTTTTGAGGATCCATCTTAATGCCGGTAGGGGAGATCACTAGCCCCAAAAACTGAATGTTACTTTGTTCGAATTCACATTTTTCTGCTTTGGCGTACAGTCCATGTAAGCGAAGACGGCCCAAGACCTTGCGAACATGTTCCCGATGTTGTTCAAGGGAATTAGAAAAAATTAAGATGTCATCCAAGTAAACTATCACAAAGATGTCCAGGAAATCTCTGAATACATCATTGACCAGATGCTGAAAAGTTGCAGGAGCATTGCACAGGCCAAAGGGCATGACCAAGTACTCATAATGCCCGAAACGGGTCCGGAAAGCCGTCTTCCATTCATCCCCGGCCCGAATGCGAACCAGGTTGTAGGCCCCTCTTAGATCCAGTTTAGTGAAGATAATGGCAGATCTCAATTTCTGAAATAGTTCAGGTATCAGGGGCAGCGGGTAGCGGTTCTTAACTGTGATCTTATTTAAGTCCCGATAGTCCACACATGGACGAAGAGTTTGATCTTTTTTAGAAACAAAGAATATTCCGGCCCCAGCTGGGGAGGTAGAGGGTCGAATAAAGCCCTTTTCGAGGTTTTCATCAACATATAGTTTAAGTGCCTCTTGTTCCTTTTCAGATAGTGGAAAGATGCGCCCGAAGGGAATCTCGGCCCCAGGGAGCAGCTCAATTGGGCAATCATACGGGCGGTGGGGTGGTAGGGAATCCGCTCCCTTCTTGCTGAAGACATCCGCAAATTCATGGTAAACCTCTGGTATGGCTTGGAGATGGTCTGGATCCGCATCCATGCAAAGTAAGGTGGCAGCTGGTTTGGGAATTTCAGGAAGGCAATGTTTCTGACAATAGGGTGACAAAAACTTGATTTCACCGGTAGACCAATTAACGTGAGGGTTATGGGCCTGGAGCCAGGGCATGCCCAAAATGATCGGGAACAGAGGAGAGGAGATGACGTCCAGGATCAGGATTTCTTTATGCTGAGATGAACAGGTGGCAGACAATGGGAGAGTCTCCTGAGAAACTTGTCCTGATTTTATGTGAGACCCATCGGCCAAGAAAACTGAAAGTTTGTGTGTTTTGTTTTTCAGAGGGAGATTTTGTTGAGCAGCAAAGGCAGAGTCAATAAAGCAGCTGCAAGCCCCAGAATCAATGATGGCGTTGATCCGGATTGTTCTTCCCTGGAGCTGTAACGAGAGGGGGAGAGCAAGTTGAGTGGTATTGGCGGTTAATGCAGAAAGACTGGCTGAAGTATAGGAAACACACTTACGGAACTTGACCGGACAGTTGTTTACATAGTGGCCTGATCCACCGCAGTAAAGGCAGAGGTTTAGCTGGCGTCTGCGTGCCCGCTCTTCTGGGGATAAAGTAGAACGCAGTAGTCCCAACTGCATTGGTTCAGGGGCGTCAAATGTTGAAGTGGCCGGGTTAGAGCTGGTTGACGGTAGATATCGGGAAGCAGGCATTGGAACCTTTGCAGTCATCCACATGGGGCGTGTTTGCTGGGAGGACCGTTCAGACCGACGTTCACGAAGGCGTCGGTCGATCTGGATTGTTAAAGCAATAAGTTCTTCAAGGGTATTTGGCATTCCTACCCGTGCAAGCTCATCCTTGAGATTCTCTGATAGCCCCATGCGAAATTGATGGCGTAATGCTGCATTGTTCCATTGTGTATCCGCGCTCCAGCGTCGAAAGTCCATGACATAGTCCTCGGCCGGTCTACGGCCTTGCTGGAGCGCGAACAAAGCTGACTCAGCAGTGGTGGTCCGCTGAGGATCCTCATACAACTGAGCCATGGCCTCTAAGAAGGAGGGCAAAGTCTGGACCTGTACCGAGTTAGATTCCAGCAGGCGGTGAGCCCAGGTCTGCGGCTCTCCTTGCAGTAGGGATATCACAAATCCTACTTTAGTAGCCTCCAAAGAAAAAGTCCGTGGTTGTAGAGCAAAGTATAACTGGCAGGCACTGCGGAAGGCCACGAATTTTGTGCGATCTCCGGAAAACCTCTCAGGGACGGGAACTCTTGGTTCGGGTGGAAGCATGACCACAGAGGGAGGTGCAGCAGCTTGTACTGGGGCTGCTGCTGAGGCAGGGGATGCGCCTCCTGGCCCACTAAGGTTCAGGACTTGACCTTCCAGTCTATTATAACTATCTTGCAGAGTCTTTACGGCTTGTGTGAGTGCCGCTAAATGCGTGCAGATCTCCTGGATAGGAGAGGCCTCTCCCGCGGGCTCAGACATGGCTGTTCGTACTGTTAGGTACCTGGTAGATGAGCCCGACTGGTGGAAGGAGACCTCTCTTAAGCGCTGGTTCAGGAGCCACTGGAGTGGGAACAGTGGTCTCCTGAGCACAGTGGGTAGGAGTGTCTGATGCGATTCCTGGCGACAACCAACACAGGAGCTGAGGAGACTTCTCCGGAATGACTGTATAGCGGATGCAGGCAAGCAGAAGCGGATCCGTTAGCAGACAGGGGGATGGTATGCAGCAGCAGAACCTGGATCTTGGAAGAGCAGGTGGTGACAGGGTCACAGGGCACAAGCAAAGCAGCGTCAGACAGTCCGAGTTGGCAGGAGATCAGGCAGGTATAAGGCAGAAGGAATGATCACAGAATAGTCAGGCAGGCAGGTATTCGGTAACAGGTAGCAGGATATCAACAAGGTCAGGCAAGCCGGGTCGGATTGGAGATAGCAGAGTAGTCAGACGGAGCCGGGTCAATAGTAACGATAACAACAAGCAGGATACAGGTTTTCAGGTGCAGAGCTGAAGACGAACAGCACCTAATGGGAGTAACTGACACCCTTTTAAAGGGCCTTTGGCGCCAAACAGCGCTAGCGCGAACGGGCGCGCGCACGGGCGCGCGCGCGCACCCGCGAATGCGCGAATGCGCGAACGCGCGCGCGCGGGAGCGCGCCAGCGCCCCCCAGTGGGGGATTCAGCCCAGCAACTCTAGGAATGCTCCTTGTGCACCTACGTGCACGCAAGTTAGCCAGATTGCCACCGACATGTCCCTGACATGGCCCCATTCATTCTTTCATGTACACAGATCAGTCGTCCTGTTCCCTCTGCAGAGAAAAAGCCCCAAAGCATGATGTTGCCACCCCCATGCTTCACAGTAGGTATGGTGTTCTTTGGTTGCAACTCAGCATTTTCTCTCCTCCAAACACGATGAGTTGTTTCTACCAAACAGTTCTACTTTGGTTTCATCTGACCATATGACATTCTCCCAATCCTCTTCTGGATCATCCAAATGCTCTCTAGCAAACCTCAGATGGGCCCGGACATGTACTGGCTTAAGCAGGGGGACACATCTGGCACTGCAGGATCTGAGTCCCTGCCAGCGTAGTGTGTTACTGATGGTAGCCTTTGTTACGTTGGTCCCAGCTCTCTGCAGGTCATTCACTAGGTCCCCCCTGTGTGGTTCTGGGATTTTTGCTCACCGTTCTTGTGATCATTTTGACCCCACGGGGTGAGATCTTGAGTGGAGCCCCAGATCGAGGGAGATTATCAGTGGTCTTGTATGTCTTCCATTTTCTAATTATTGCTCCCACAGTTGATTTCTTCACACCAAGCTGCTTGCCTATTGCAGATTCAGTCTTCCCAGCCTGGTGCAGGTCTACAATTTTGTTTCTGGTGTCCTTCGACAGCTCTTTGGTCTTCACCATAGTGGAGTTTGGAGTGTGACTGTTTGAGGTTGTGGACAGGTGTCTTTTATACTGATAACAAGTTCAAACAGGTGCCATTAATACAGGTAATGAGTGGAGGACAGAGGAGCCTCTTAAAGAAGAAGATACAGGTCTGTGAGAGCCAGAAATCTTGCTTGTTTGTAGGTGACCAAATACTTATTTTCCACCATCATTTGCAAATAAATTCTTTCAAAAATCAGACAGTGTGATTGTCTGGATTTGTTTCCACATTTTGTCTCTCATAGTTGAGGTATACCTATGATGACAATTACAGGCCTCTCTCATCTTTTTAAGTGGGAGAACTTACACAATTGGTGGCTGACTAAATGCTTTTTTGCCCCACTGTATATTCCATATTCCACACACACACACAGTTAGCTAGGTTAAAGACGACCTCACACATAGCATGTTTTCTATAATAACCTGTGCTTCTTCTTAAACCCATAACATCTGTTCGGTAAGGTTGAAATTCTTTCAGAGATCCATCCCATTTTGTTAGCCCCTTCTCAGCCTGTATGGATGCATTCTCAGGAGTTTGGAATGGGACCCCTGACCCAGGTGGTCCATACTTCCTACACCTAGGCCATGTGGCGAAGCGTGCAGAGTACACTTCAAAATCACGTCTTGTGGTCCTGTATGGATTATGTTTACCGACTTTTTGACTAAAAACTGGAAGGACAGAATCTCTTGATGTGGCCAAATAAACCACATAAGTGACATTTTATCTTATTTAAAGTGGTACAACATCTCTTAACAAAAGGATTTGTGTTAGATGACTGAGAATGTGGGATGGCCTCTTCTAGATTAGTAGTTTTTACCTGCGGCTTACAAAATATAGGGGCAATTTTTAAAGAGCTCTTACCTTCCTGGGATTTATTCTTGTTGGTACATACCTTAGGTGTGGAGGACGTCCCCCTGAATTCAGACCTACCCAAATCAGTTACCCTGTTATCTTCTCTATCTGAAAACTGAGCCAAGGGCTCCTGGCAGCTGACAGGTAATGGTTTCACTTCTCTTTCTGCATCCTCCAGTCTTTTTCCCAACAGATGAACGTCTTCCTGTAATCTTTGGTTTTCTAGTACTAATTGCTGGTGGATAGCCTCAGAATTTGACATAGAAGCTTCTAAGGTACGGATGGTACCTTTGGTTATTTCTAGGGCTTCTTTTAGGGATGTGTTTTGCACTATCAAATGTTCGTACTGTTTCGCTAACCACCTGGCCGCAAAGATTAGCGGCGGTTTTCCTGTGCGCTTACCGCTTACTACAGCTTCTTCCAGTGAAATTTAATTTCACATCCTCTCCCGTCAGCGGGACAGAAAGTGTCTCTTCTGCCTGGAGACCTTCCTCCCCTAATGCCAGCATGGCCATTTCGTCCCCATGTCCTGTTACTCTTCCTTCCTCTTCCTGTACCTCACAATCCCCCTGTGATCCACATTCTACTGAGGTATCAGACTTGTGTTGTGGCTCTCCCTTTTTGTCCACCACTGAAAGGTGACAGTTCATGTCAGCCCATGAGCACTCTGCTGACAAGGGCTGGGCAACTGCATCAGACCCAAGTCCTGACAACTGCTCCTTGTCTCCCCGAAAATCACTGTCACCACTTGTTGGGGGTTGTGATGGTTTCTGCCTGTCCCTACATTCAAGCATTGTTTGGAATGATTTCTCCTTAAATCCCATAGTAATTTCCTCTGTTTTGTTCGCTGACTCCAGCATCCATATAAATATAAAGTATCTTTTTCATATGACCGTGTCATCTTTTTGTGTTGAGCACGTTAGAGATCTTCCCATATTTTAAGTTTAAATGTACCTTTCTTAGAAAACTCGTTTTCGTCTACCTATCCCACTCACGCATATATTTTACCAGCCAGGGCCCATATTTATCTATCATCTTTTCCTTCAAGTCAGCCTGGAGATTTTCCCGAACGCTTTAGTTCAATCTCCCCCGTGGACTTTTCCGAAATATTCTAAAAATGGCTTAAAGTAGGACTATTACCTTTGTTATCTCAAGAATAAATAGAGCAAACTTGGATAATCACGAAAGTATATGCATGCTTGGAGTATAGAAGACAGTCAACTGAGGCACACTTATTTGCAATATGATTTGTATCTGTTACATTATAGCCAGGGGCAGACTGACCATTGGGGCAGTCGGGCACTGCCCAAGGGCCCCATGCCACTAAGGGGCCCCATCAGGGTTGTCAGCCTCAATAAAACCAGGGACAGTATGTAAAAGTCTGTGTGGCCCCATAATCTATTGCCTGGGGGCCCCATAATCTTTTCCTATTGCTTGGAGGCCCCATAATCTTCTCCTATTGCCCGGGGGCCCCATTGATTGTCAGTCCGCCCATGATTATAGCCAATGCGCCCAGGTATACTTACAAAGCTTACAATCCCCAGTTAGTAATTGCAAAGAAGAAAGATTCATACCCAAGATCATTCAGTGTGATTTAGTCTCCGTTTCCACTGATGCAATTTGTCATGCGACTTTGGACTCAATCGTGCAACCTTAGCGTTGCATCAGTGGAAACGTACCTCTTTGCCCACCGGTGAGTTTCAATCACAACGATTGGCCTAATCTCATTCAAAGGGTCAACTGAAATTGCTTTTTGGCAGAGAGAACATATCCTTTTCCACTGCCTCCAAGATTCCAAACAGAGCCCTCATCTTTCGCACTTACAATTTCATTTTATATATACACAATATTAAAAATCAGTCTTATCAAAATATTCACATAGACAAAAGGTGAAAAAAAAAATAAAGTTCTGAGAAGTTTGTTAGTCTGGGTATTCAGAGACAGGTGAAAACAAAAGTCATGAAAAAATGCTTAGCGTTTCTGGAGATAGGACTGTATAGACCAGCTCTGTCTTCCATACACAAAAACGTTAAACTTCCTCACACGCGGCACCATCTGACTTTTCCTATCCTACAATTTGTCCTGATGTACTGATAGCACTTGAATGTCCTTTATAACAATATTACAAGTTTCTTTTCTGTACAATAGTAAGTTTGAATAAATTAGATTGTTATCCTTTCACACAGTTATTACTCGTTCCTAATTCCATTGGTTATAGCTGCAACCGCATGGGTCGGATCTTATATAGACAAGGTTGTATTCACTTATTTGATGTATCAATAAGCGTGTAGGTGAGGTAGGTATGAAGATCTCCATAACAGATGGTATTACCGCAAGACACAGCAACTTTATAGTACAAATTCTGTTTCTTTGAAGGTCAAATTCCTCATGGGCGAGGAAGTAAAGACCGATGTCATGGACACGGGACCCATTCAGGGAGCGATATCAGCATTCCTCCAGTATGCCTATCTTCTGGTCCTGTGGCTGCTTCTTTCTTCTGCTCTGGTGTCAAGATGCTCCTGCATCCAGTTCTGAGGACTGTGACTACCAGCTCTACCCACCTACAGTGGACATCTTCAGCCAGCTACTCAGGCACTTGTCCCACTCCTTGCCCTTACACTCTCTGCCTCCACCTTCAGGAGCGTTAGGCGAGAGGTAAAACAGAGGCCTCCACAACATTACAGTCTTCACCAGGTATGTGATAGGTATTAGTGTCTGGTTTACGGTTTTGGAAAAGTTGGGGTAAAAGGGTTAAGCTTATACTTTCGGATTGGTTGGGGTGTTAGGGTCAGGCTTATAGTTTTGGATAGGTTGGGGTGAAGGAGTCAAGCTTATAGTTTTGGATAGGTTGGTGTATAAAGGTCAGGCTTACAGTTTTGGAAAGGTTTGGATATAAGAGTCAAGCTTATACTTTTGGATAGGTTGGGGTATTAAGGTCAGACCTATAGTTTTGGATAGGTTAGGGTAAAGGGTTTATATTTTTGGATAGGTTGTGGTAAAAAAAGGTCAGGCTTATAGTTTTGGATAGGTTGGTGTAAAAAAAGGCTGGGCTTACAGTTTTGGATAGGTTTGGGTATAAGGGGTCTGACCTATAATTTGGGATTGGTTGGGGGATGAGGGTCTGAATGATAGCTTTGGATCATGTCTTCACTGATTCAATTCTATGCACATTTTTTCAAATGAGAGGATTCTTCTGGAGTTGATGTCCTTTTGACTGGAATGATCACAAACTGTCTTAGGGGTGTTGCCTTATTGCACTGGGTCGCTATTGAAATGCAATGGCACCACAACAAACGAATGCATATATAACATGCATCAACGTGCGATGCAGTAATTCACCCAATATTACCGCAAAACACAGCAAAAGCGCAGTCCGCCTTTAGTGAATTGATCATATTTGCTAGCGTCATGGAGTCCAATAGCTTGAAGATCTTTTGGAGACCTCAAAGAACCTTTACTGATCTTACTGTATTTGCGAACGAAGATGATTTAAGTGAATGCTCATCACATCATTAGGTGCAAATAAATACTTTTCAATGTGAAGATGCAAAAGGCGAGATAGAAAATTAATTTCTGGGATAACCTTTTTTCCCAATCTATATAGGGTATGTGAATTTTCATGCTATGTTCTCAAGTCCTAACTAATTGGGGGGGGGTAACTTGTTGTGACGGACTCACCCAGGACAGGGGCTTTTGGAGGGAACTGAATGCTAGCCTCTTGCCTATCGACTATGGGCCCTGGCATTTGAGGGAGCTACAAGCATTTAGGAAGATATTCTGTTATGTAATGCAAAGGGACATTATTAAGGAGGCCATGATGGTCTCTGCCAGCTTGGGACTCAGTGGACAGATGTATGTGAAAGGAAGGCTGATTAATGAGATCTGGAAAGGCCGGGTCTTTCACGCAATAGTTTTTTTGTGCTCACTAACACACCTTTGTCTCCTAGCAAACTATTGGGGGATGTGTTTATGCTTATGTATATTGTAAGTTGAATGAGGAGACGGCAAGTCTACCCTGAAAGGTCATATCTCTGAGTCACCTAGTCCGGGTAAATGATTAGATAACTAGCTCATGTTAATTAGTTTTCTGGTTACAGGTGTATTGTTAGAGTAAAATGAGCAGGAGGGGGGAACCTCCCCTTCAACTGTATAGAAGACTGTATTCTTGTTCTAATAAACAGTCCATGTTCAGCAACCAAACGAGTATTGCCTTGTCTGTTGTTGAAATATCTGATATCTATATTCAGACTGGAAGGAAGCGGTATAAGACGAAATCACTCAAGCCGAGTGTGGGACGTTTCGTTACACTTGTATAATGTAGGAGGGAGTTTTGGTATCTGGATACTTAATATTACTACTATTACTATTGTTTTCTGCCCTAAAAGGAACCTGTCGGGACAGAAATATGGAGGCTGCCATTGCATGTTACATGTTTTGGAGAGTGCATGCTCCAGGCCTAGTATATTCACAACTTTCTGAATAACAAACCTTAAAGTGGTTTTAAACCTCAGACATGAAATAGGAACAAAGCATATCCCTCTATAGCAGGGATATGCAATTAGCGGACCTCCAGCTGTTGCAAAACTACAAGTCCCATCATGCCTCTACCTCTGGGTGTCATGCTTGTGGTTGTGAGAGTCTTGCTATGCCTCATGGGAATTGTAGTTCTGCAACAGTTGGAGGTCCGCTAATTGTATATCCCTGCTCTATAGGGTGTACGTGTCTCAATTAGGAGCACTGAGTGTCACTTTTGTCTGCTACTTTGTTCTGCTGCTATCAGCATCAATCACTTCTGACAGGTTTTTCTGACACCAAGAGCAAAATGGTGCCTGAGGAAGGAGTTCCAGCACACAACCTGTGATTGACCACCTCAGCTCTGTTCTGGTGCGCTGTGTGAAGGGGGTGTGTCCCACCTCTCCTCACTGGGTGTAACTTTAGTACTCCACTCCCTGTTTTCTGAACGCTCAAACAAATTGTATAAACGCTGGACTTTGAGCGGATATAGAGAAGAGAAGACTGCAGATAAACAGGTACAACTAATGTAGGAGGATTTGTTTCATCTCTGTGTATCACCTGAGGCCAGTCATTTCACTGGGTATATGTAATGCCCTGTACACACGGTCGGATTTTCCGATGGAAAATGTCCGATCGGAGCGTGTTGTCGGAAATTCCGACCGTGTGTGGGCTCCATCGGACATTTTCCATCGGATTTTCTGACACACAAAGTTGGAGAGCAGGAGATAAAATTTTCCGACAACAAAATCCGTGGTCGGAAATTCCGATCGTGTGTACACAAATCCGACGGACAAAGTGCCACGCATGCTCAGAATAAATAAAGAGATGAAAGCTATTGGCCACTGCCCCGTTTATAGTCCCGACGTACGTGTTTTACGTCACCGCGTTTAGAACGATCGGATTTTCCGACAACTTTGTGTGACCGTGTGTATGCAAGACAAGTTTTAGCCAACATCCGTCGGAAAAAATCCATGGATTTTGTTGTTGGAATGTCCAAACAAAGTCCGACCGTGTGAACGGGGCATAAGGGTTTACAACCACTTTAAAGCTGAACTTTGGGTAAAGTGCACAGTTACCCTTGCAGTGGGGCTCCCCCACACTGCAGGGAGTTACAGTAAAAATGTTGATTTGTCTAGGGTACCATTAAAAAGCAGTTTTTAATGGTACCAGCAGTCGGCACTCTTCTCTTTTTCTTTGATACTCCAGGTTGTGGGTGAGATCTCAGTGACCTCACGTACAATGCAGGACTGCTCGTCCTACACTGTACCCGATGATTTTGAAGTGCAACCAACAGGTGGATCAGTGATGAGAAGTTACTATGAAGGACCAGTTCAGAGAGAAGAGGAAGTTTGCTGGAGTAGGGAATAAGGTAAGTTAAACTTATTTTTAACAGTACCCTAGATCAGGAGTCTCCAAACTTCCCACACAAAGGGCCACTTTACTGTCCTTCGGGCTTCAAGTGGGCCGGACTTTGGCCAGTGTGAGTAGAAAATGTCCTGGCATCAGTGGGAGTAAACACTGTCCTGTCATTGGTTTTAGCAGGAGGAATAGTGCTCCATCAATGGTGTCAGTGGGAGGAATAGTTCTCCCATCATTGGTGTTAGTAGGAGAAACCATGCCCAATCAATGGTGTCAGTGGGAGGAATAGTTCCCCCATCATTGGTGTTAGTAGGAGAAACCATGCCCCATGAATGGTGTCAGTGGGAGGAATAGTGCCCCTTCGATGGTGTCAGTGGGAGGATTAGTTCCCCCATCGTTGGTCTTAGTAGGAAAAACCATGCCCCATCATTGGTCATAGTAGGAGGAACAGTGCCCCATAGATGGTATCAGTGGGAGAAATAGTGCCCCATAACTGGTCTTAGTAGGAGGAGCAGTTCCCCATTGATGGTGTCAATGGGAGGAATAGTGCCCCATCATTGGTTTTTATAGGAGGAGCAGTGCCCCATCGATGGTGTCAGTGGGAGGAATAGTGCCCCAACATTGGTCTTAGTAAGAGGAATTGTGCCCCGTCAATGGTGTCGGTGGGAGGAATGGTGCACCATTGATGGCATCAGTGGGAGGAATGGTGCCTCATCATTGATGTCAGTTGGAGGAATAGTGTCCCGAGGGCCGTATAGAAGCAAGCAAAGGGCCACATCCGGCCCCCGGGCCGCAGTTTGGAGACCACTACCCTAGATGAATGAGCATTTAACTCTTACAGTACAAGGGGTAACCTAAGATTTTGCCTGTAGGTCAGCTTTAACCCTGAATGTGTAGATTAGGTATCCTCACTCCTGATAAGGACATTCAGATTCTGGGTCGGTGAATCAGCTAGTAATGAAATAAGGATGGGGACAAAAGCCTTGGAGATGCCCCTTCAATTCTAACACGCTACTCTGAAGCCAGGACAATGTGCAGAGACTCACAATGAAAGTGTAGCGTCCTAAAATAAACTTTGTTCCTCATTTGTCATTTATAAACATACATCTGATTGGTTTCTATGAGTTATTGCACTTTGCAAAATCCTGTACAACAAGTAACATACCGTACTTTAAACTTTTTTTAACTGTATCCTTCACATTGCAGTGAGAGCCATAAGACCATGAGATGCCAACAGAGCACTTTCCTTTTGACCAAATAACTTTATTATGCGAATATAAATATATAACATATAACTTGCGTTTTTTCATAGAAATAAGGCAGCAGTTACAACCCAACAAAACATCTGCAGTACGCTTTTCTTTAACCTTTGAGGGATCATCCATGTATATGGACAATGCCTGCCACCACCTTTGTTATTCATACCAAAAGCATGAAATATCCAAACTGGCCCATGACTCTTTCCCTAATCTTCGTTGGCATGTGGGTGTCTGCACAGAGGGAAGCAGTATTCACAGACCAACAGCCATCTCCTAATAGGACCATAAGGAATCAGATCATGTACAGATCTTATGGTCTTTAGGCCTCATGTTGACAGGCTGCGATTGCCAATGCAGTGCACTTTTTACATACATTTGGAATGTTTCTGACCAAATTGAATTCAGTGCAGGTGCATTTGACCTACATCAGCCGGTTCTGCATTCCGATAGACTTGTATGGAGAGATAAGGAGTTCTGAGGAATTCCATTGACACCACCCCCAACCATATTCCTACAGCTGAACCCCAGGCAGATAAGTCCATCGACACCACCCCCTAACCATATTCGTAAAGCTGAACTTGGAGCAGATAAGTCCATCAACCCAACCCCCTAACCATATTCTTAAAGCTGAACTCCAGGCAGATAAGTCCATCGACACCCCCCCCCCCCCCCCCAAACTATATTCCTACAGCTGAACCCCAGGCAGATATAAGTCCATCGACACCAGCCCCTAACCATATTCCTAAAGCTGAACCCCTGGCAGATGATAAGTTCATCGACACCACCCCCAAACCATATTCCTACAGCTGAACCCCTGGCAGATGATAAGTTCATCGACACCACCCCCCAACCATATTCCTACAGCTGAACCCCAGGCAGATAAGTCCATCGACACCACCCCCCAACCATATTCCTAAAGCTGAACTTCAGGCAGACAAGTCCATCAACCCAACCCCCTAAACATATTCTTAAAGCTTAACTCCAGGCAGATAAGTCCATCGACACCCCCCCCCCCCCAAACTATATTCCTACAGCTGAACCCCAGGCAGATATAAGTCCATCGACACCACCCCCTAACCATATTCCTAAAGCTGAACCCCTGGTAGATGATAAGTTCATCGACACCACCCCCAAACCATATTCCTACAGCTGAACTCCAGGCAGATAAGTCCATCGACACAACCCCCCCCCAAACTATATTCCTACAGCTGAACCCCAGGCAGATATAAGTCCATCGACACCAGCCCCTACCCATATTCCTAAAGCTGAACCCCTGGCAGATGATAAGTTCATCGACACCACCCCCAAACCATATTCCTACAGCTGAACCCCTGGCAGATGATAAGTTCATCGACACCACCCCCCAACCATATTCCTACAGCTGAACCCCAGGCAGATAAGTCCATCGACACCACCCCCTAACATATTCCTAAAGCTGAACTTCAGGCAGATAAGTCCATCAACCCAACCCCCTAACCATATTCTTAAAGCTTAACTCCAGGCAAATAAGTCCATCGACATCCCCCCCCCCCAAACTATATTCCTACAGCTGAACCTCAGGCAGATAAGTCCATAAACCCAACCCCCTAACCATATTCTTAAAGCTGAACCCCAGGCAGATATAAAAGCCCCAAATCAATGCAGCTGTTTTTTCATTGGTTGATCAATAAATGATCAAATGAATAAATGTATTAGTAAGCATTAAAAGGTGCCTAAATCTGACCTGGTTTTAGTCTACTGCAATCCCCTATAAAGCAGAGCTCAGACTGGGTGAGAAAGAAGCAGCACCAAGAGCCAGTCATCTGTGCTACAGTGCCCATGTGCCAACAAGGAGCATAAAGGGGGGAAAAAAAAAAAGGAGAGAGTAGAGAGATGAGCTCATCAGCATGCTGCTTCTTCCTTTCACTGTCCAATCACAGGCTGGGGGGAGGGACAAGACCTATCAGCATTACTGAACTGAAGCAGAAAAAAAATAAAATGTCTGCCAATCCAGACAGGGCTGTGCTGTGTGTCAGAGCTGTGTTAATCTCAGGACTGGATTGAAAGAAACAAATCCTTTGGCAGGTGGAGGAGATCCCTATATGTACATTCCCATCCGTATATTTTTCTGTTGCTTTGAGTTCAGTTTTCATATTAGGCTTAACTAGATATAAAGCAATTTTTTTTCCAGCTTCGCATTACAACAGAACAATAAAATACGGATCGGTAGACTGGGATCTGTCCACACTTTGGTTTTCAGATGCAGAGCTCTCTTCCAATGCCCAGTAGAGGTTTTCTCATATGACCGGGCCGATAGCGTGGGCCGCTGCTGGGATTATCCGGTCTTCTGGCGTTGTTCTCTATAGAAGGGGTATACGAGACGGCTCCCACAATTTGCGGGCCAGGTCATGGCACTGTTGTACGATGAAATCCGGTGGGATGATGCCCAGGTGCAATGTTAGCAGTTCATAGCACTTCACCGGATCTGCTGGATGGTTTTTACAGTAATAACGAAGAAGTTTCCTAAAACAGGAGAAAAAAAAAAAAAATGAGTTTACTTTAGAACAAATGTTCAGAAATATCATATGAATAGCAGCTGTGCAGGAGAAGAGACAGCGAAAGACATACATATATCCTAAGTAGCCTTTCGCATTCGGGTGTGGACCTCAAAGCTCAAAACACACGTGTGTGCGTGAATATATATATATAACAAATGAAACCACCAAGCTCCTCATTCACTCCCTTGTTAATCTCTTGCTTTGACTATTACAACTCCCTTCTCATTGGCCTGCCTCTCCATAGGCTCCTCCCCACTTCAGTCTATCATGACTGCTGCTGCCAGACTTATCCACCTTACCAACCGCTCAGTGTCTGCCAACCCTCTCCTTCAATCCCTACACTGGCTCCCAATCACCCAGCAAATTAAATTAAAAAATACCAACCACAACATACAAAGCCATTCACAACTCTGCCCCCGAGCTACATCACCAATCTTGTCTCCAAATATCACCCAAATCGTCCTCGCCGCTCTTCTCAAGACCTCCTACTCTCAAGCTCTCTCGTCTCCTCCTCCCATGCTCGTCTCCAGGATTTCTCCAGAGCCTCTCCCATCCTCTGGAACTCGCTACCTCCATCTATCCGGCTATCCCCTACTCTTGCTACCTTCAGGCGATCCCTGAAACTCATCTCTTCAGGGAAGCCTATCACATCTCCAACTAATCTCCTACCACTTCCACCAGCTCATTCCCCACATCTACAACCTTTTGTACCACCTGCCCCACCCTATTAGATTGTAAGCTCTTCTGAGCAGGGCCCTCTTAATCCTCTTGTATTTTATTGTATTATAACTATATTGTCTCCTTTTATATTGTAAAGCGCTGCGTAAACTGTTGGCGATATATAAATCCTGTATAATATATGTATATATAATATATATATATATATATATATATATATATATATATATATATATATATATATATATATATATACACACACACACACACACACAGTACACACATACACACTTATAAATAACTGTGAAACAAACATTTTAACAAGTGTAAACAAAGTGTACTGTACTTCTGCGCTACTAAAAATAAAAATAAGTTCTGTATATTTAAATATAGGAAGTTGCTGCTTAACACCAACCGTTATTAGCAGACCCAAGTGAAAAGAAAATAGATGTGAAGTGCTACCTCCTTGCAAAGCTAAAGAAATGCAGTAAAACCTTGATTTGAGAGCATTTTTGCAAGACAAGTTAAATTTTTTTAATACATTTTGACTTGATATACAAGTAGCGTCATGTCACAACTGAGTATAAAATAGAAGAGAGGCGCCTCTAAGTGTAGCAATATGGTTACATTTAACCTCCCTGGCGGTTTTCCCGAGTGTGGCTCGGGGTTAAAATTCAGGACCATTAGCGGTAACCCCCGAGCCACACTCGGGATTACATCGCAGGATCCTGGTGTGGCTTTACTTACCTTGTCCCCAGGATCCTGCGATGTCCCCCGCAGTGTCTGTGGGCTCTGTCCTCCTCCGAAGCCTCTCCTTGCCAGGCTCCGTTCCCTGCGAGCGTCGCGACACACGGGGGCGGAGCCTGGCGGCAAATTAAAAAAAAAGTAAAAATCATAACACATACAGTACTGTAATCTTACAGATTACAGTACTGTATGAAATCATTTCACATCCCTTTTGTCCCCAATGCTTTGTCCAATGCCCTGCATGCAGTTTTATATTATATATACTGTTCTTTCTGCCTTAAAACTGGAGATTGTCCATAGCAACCAAAAAGTGTCCCTTTACGTCAAAAGTGGCTTTAGACCAGCTAGAAAACAGCGATAGTAAATTAGAACACTTGCAGAATTGAGCGATAGTGAATTGTGGGGAAATTTATTTTATTACTATTTTTTTTTATTTTTTTTAATTATTTATTTTTATTTATTATATTATAATTTATGTTTTTGTGTTTCAAACTTTATCATACCCGGGATATCTACTAGACTCTGGTTTGGACAGATTTAAGTGTGTTATTGTTAAGAATTACAGACCTACAATATAAAACGCCAAATTTCCATGCAAAATAATTGTACCGCTTTCAGCACCTAAAATCCGAAATAATCGTACCGCCAGGGAGGTTAATGAAGGTACAACATTTAGCAACATATTGCTACACTTAGAGGAAGGCATACCAGCACCATCCAGTGCCGCGGCATTCCAGCACCATCCAGTGCCCCGGCCTACCAGCACCATCCAGTGCCCCGGCCTACCAGCACCATCCAGTGCCCCGGCCTACCAGCACCATCCAGTGCCCCGGCCTACCAGCACCATCCAGTGCCCCGGCATACCAGCACCATCCAGTGCCCCGGCATACCAGCACCATCCAGTGCCCCGGCATACCAGCACCATCCAGTGCCCCGGCATACCCGGCATACCAGTGCTTCCCTGCCTCGAGAGCCCCAAAAGAAAAACCTAAACTTCAAAATATAGGTAAATCGCACTTACCCCTGCCTCCCACAGAATGCAGTTCTCAGTCTAACTGGGGGAGGGGAGGGGGGTATTTAGCCCTATGCAAATACCAGGTCAAGGGGCTTCTAGGGATGCATTGGGGGCAGAGATATTTTAGCACCGGGAGGTGTGTACAGCCCAAGTAATACTAGCTTTCTTTGTTAGAACGCAGAATCTCCTGATTATCAGCAGGTTCCCAGTGGCTTCAGCTTTGCACATTGCGGACATTTTACCTTTAGTAATGAAATAATGAAGTTCCACAAAGACACTCTGCATCTAATTAACATTTAAACCAAACATTGTGAAAAGACTATAAAACAGAAAATCTCCCAGGAACACTTCAGAAAAGAAAATATTAGAATATCTTTATTATGACCTGCCATGCAGAAAGAACGGGCAGACTGGGTAGAGAAGAGAACCTGTCTAGGTTCACAGTGAAGGTACCTATGAACATTAAGGCTGCTGTAAATGGGGCGAAAACCAAAGGAATGGTCTTGGATATTGGCATGGACGTTAAAAACCACCACTGATCAGGACAGACATCCTCAGCTGCTTAATCTCGGGGGAAGAAATGATAGGCAATAGATGTTCCTCAGATTATGAACAAGCAGCAAATATGTACAGAACCGGGCATTGTGGTTTCTGACTGCCACCCTTCCTTCCTTCTTCAAGAGAACCAGTCTTATTTAGGAATCTGATTGTTGAGCCTTTAGTAAATATAATTCAATAGGCTTACTTGTGAATATGCATATCTGCCTCACTAACATTGTAGGAGCCAGGAGCCCCCCACACAACATGGCACCATAATATGCAAATAGTGACAAGCTCCTGTGGTTGTCAGTTCTGGCATGTCCCCTCCTCTACCCATTATACCACCAATAGTAAAATAGTGGGGGTAGGAGAGGGAAATGGCCAATAATGGCAGCCATTACACCCTGTGATTCGGGGGGTTCCCAGGGCACTCTATAGGACTTCCAATTCACCAACAATTTCTACACAAGGGTTTATGTTAAGGTAAGCCCGTCTTAATAAAGAACAATTTACAATCGTAATAATCACCTGTAATATTCTCCGGCTAACATTCCTATAGGGGCAGAATCATCTCCAAGAACCGGAACATCAATAACTTCCAGTTTATCTCCCTGTTAAAGAAAAAAAGCCATAAGAAAACATGTTTGGTGGTTATATACTCTACACCCATGGGACAGGGGGCCCTTCCATACTCTGCACCCCATGGGGACAGGGGGCCCTTCCATACTCTGCACCCCATGGGGACAGGGGGCCCTTCCATACTCTGCACCCCATGGGGACAGGGGGCCCTTCCATACTCTGCACCCCATGGGGACAGGGGGCCCTTCCATACTCTGCACCCCATGGGGACAGGGGGCCCTTCCATACTCTGCACCCCATGGGGACAGGGGGCCCTTCCATACTCTGCACCCCATGGGGACAGGGGGCCCTTCCATACTCTGCACCCCATGGGACAGGGGGCCCTACCATACTCTGCACCCCATGGGACAGGGGGCCCTTCCATACTCTGCACCCCATGGGACAGGGGGCCCTTCCATACTCTGCACCCCATGGGACAGGGGGCCCTTCCATACTCTGCACTCCATGGGACAGGGGGACCTTCTATACTCTGCACCCATGGGACAGAGGCCCTTCTATACTCTGCACCTATGGGACAGGGGTCCTTCTATACTCTGCACCTATGGGACAGGGGCCCTTCTATACTCTGCACCTATGGGACAGGGGCCCTTCTATACTCTACACCAGGGGTAGGCAACCTCAGCCCTCCAGCTGTGCTGAAACTACAAATCCCATCATGCCTCTGACTCTAGGAGTCATGCCTGCGTTTGTCAATATTTTGCAATGTTTCACGGGACTTGTGGTTTCCCGACAGCTGGAGGGCCGAGGTCGCCTACCCCTGCTCTATACCTATGGGACAGAGGCCGTTCTATATGCTACACCCATGGGACAGAGGCCGTTCTATACGCTACATCCATGGGACAGAGGCCATTTTATACCATAAATGAATGGGACAGAGGCCCATCTATACTCTACACCAATGGAACAAAGGCCATTTTATACTCTACACCCATTGGACAGAGGCGGTTTTATACTCTATGCCCAAGGGACATAAATACCTGTAGTAATAATAATAATACATTGCGATAAAAGGTCATTTTTAACCAGCGTGAAACCAGAAACATTTCAGCTGGCATATATGAAGTATGCTGACTAACTAGGTCTGTATTAACATCATTCTCATCCACCCATTATACTCTTTTATGTTATTCTAAATTAAAATGGTAAGTAAATCTGTGACTTTTTATATACTTCCAGGTAGAGAGGAAATGCACAGACTATAAATATATCACAGTTAACTTGACCACATGCATGCAAAACACTCACAGATTCATTCTCAAACCACAGGAAGTAACAGCAATAATAATCCCCGTCACGAAAAACCAGCGTAGTGTATCCTTTCTGAAGGTACCTTCGAGACAGACCTATAAGTGACCAAACCTGTAAAAGGAATCAAAGCAAGATATTAGAATTAAAATCAATGCAGTTCTACCGACAACCAAGATATATACAGTGGGGAGAACAAGTATTTGATACCCTGCCGATTTTGCAGGTTTCCCTACTTACAAAGCATGTCGAGGTCTGTAATTTTTATCATAGGTACTCTTCAACTGTGAAAGACAGAATCTAAAACAAAAATCCAGAAAACCACATTGTATGATTTTTTAAAAATTAATTTGCATTTTATTGCATGACATAAGTATTTGATACATCAGAAAAGCAGAACTTAATATTTGTTACAGAAACCTTTGTTTGCAATTACAGAAATCATACGTTTCATGTAGTTCTTGACCAGGTTTGCACATACACGGTGCTGTAGTGGGTAGCACTTTCGCCTAGCAGTAAGAAGGGTCGCTGGTTCGAATCCCAACCACCACACTACCTGCCTGGAGTTTGCATGTTCTCCCTGTGCCTGCGTGGGTTTCCTCCGGGTACTCCGGTTTCCTCCCACACTCCAAAGACATGCTGGTAGGTTAATTGGATCCTGTCCAAATCGTCCCTAGTATGTATGAATGTGAGTTAGGGACCTTAGATTGTAAACTTCTTGAGGGTAGGGACTGATGTGAATGTACAATGAATATGTAAAGCGCTGCGTAAATTGACAGCGCTATATAAGTACCTGAAATAAAAATAAAATAAATAAAAATACTGCAGCAGGGATTTTGGCCCACTCCTCCATACAGACCTTCTCCAGATCCTTCAGGTTTCGGGGCTGTCACTGGGCAATAGGGACTTTCAGCTCCCTCCAAAGATTTTCCATTGGGTTCAGGTCTGGAGACTGGCTAGGCCACTCCAGGACCTTGAGATGCTTCTTACAGAGCCACTCCTTAGTTGCCCTGGCTGTGTGTTTTGGGTCGTTGTCATGCTGGAAGACCCAGCCACTACCCATCTTCAATGCTCTTACTGGGGGAAGGAGATTGTTGGCCAAGATCTCGCGATACATGGCCCCATCCATCCTCCCCTCAATACGGTGCAGTCGTCCTATCCCCTTTGCAGAAAAGCAGCCCCAAAGAATGATGTTTCCACCTCCATGCTTCACGGTCGGGATGGTGTTCTTGGGGCTGTACTCATCCTTCTTCCTCCAAACATGGTGAGTGAAGTTTAGACCAAAAAGCTCTAGTTTTGTCTCATCAGACCCATTCCTCCTCTGGATCATCCAGATGGTCATTGGCAAACTTCAGAGGGGCCTGGACATGCGCTGGCTTGAGCAGGGGGACCTTGTGTGTGTCACAGGATTTTAATCCATGACGGCGTAGTGCTTTACTAATGCTTTTCTTTGAGACTGTGATCCCAGGTCTCTTCAGGTCATTGACCAGGTCCTGCCGTGTAGTTCTGGGCTGATCCCTCACCTTCTTCATGATCAATGATGCCCTACGAGGTGAGATCTTGCATGGAGCCCCAGACCGAGGGAGATTGACCGTCATTTTGAACTTCTTCCATTTTCTAATAATTGCGCCAACAGTTGTTGCCTTCTCACCAAGCTGCTTGCCTATTGTTCTGTAGCCCATCCCAGCCTTGTGCACGTCTACAATTTTATCCCTGATGTCCTTACACAGCTCTCTGGTCTTGGCCATTGTGGAGAGGTTGGAGTCTTTTTTATTGTATGTGGACAGGTGTCTTTTATAACGAGTTCAAACAGGTGCAGTTAATACAGGTAATGAGTGGAGAACAGGAGGGCTTCTTAAAGAAAAAATAACAGGTCTGTGAGCTGAAATTCTTATTGGTTGGTAGGTTATCAAATGCTTATATCATGCAATAAAATGCAAATTAATTTTTTAAAAATCATACAATGAGATTTTCTGGATTTTTATTTTAGATTCAGTTTCTCACAGTTGAAGAGTACCTATGATAAAAATTACAGACCTCTACATGCTTTGTAAGTAGGAAAACCTGCAAGATCGGCAGTGTATCAAATACTTGTTCTCCCCACTGTATAAATGTGGGAGGTTACAGAAAACAATATCTGTACAGTATATAGAGCTTGCTCCATGGCTATGAGAGTGTAGCGCTTACCCCTGGAGGGGGAGAATATGCCCGGTCTCCCTCGCTATACCACAGAGGCTGCCTGCCACAAGGACAGTACCAAGCACACAGGCTCAGTCTAGGGGATGTCCTTTGTGGATTTTATTTGCAGAAACGTGAACAGAAGGGGATTTAAGGGTTCAGGATACTCCAGAATGATAGAAATAAACGGGAGCGGGGGGGTAAATTGCTTACAAAATCCACTTGAAACAGCCTTGACTGGAGTTAATAGGGAATGGCCAGTAATTCTAAGTCTCTAAGAGCAAGCCCAGCCCATCCAGTAACCTCAGCCACCCAATTCCCTCTAACATTCCTCCATAATGCCAGGATCTTTCCTTAGATCATTCTCTACAGGCAATTCCCCCAATGGACATCATTCAATTCAGAGTTCTTTAGGCTCTCAGTCAGCTGAGACCCAACATCAGCTCATGGCGCAAAGGCTGCATCCCAGAGGCAATAGCTTCAGGCCAAGAGGAAGAAAATCCCCTCTGGGCAGGCCTCCCAAACATTTATCACCTTCCCCAGCCACCTTCTGGGCGCCCCCTGCCAAGGATTGGCTGAGGTCTGATAAACATTTATAACTAAGAGTCAAAAACTAAAAATTTAGCCTAGCTAGGAAAGGGCACTCCACGAATCAAGACAAAATCCAGATCCCCCCCCCCCCACTAACTGCATGTGAACCAATCATTGAAATAAATAAAGCAACGGTCCACATGCCCTGAGGTCGACGGGCCTTATTTTGACTCTTTATGCCTCCTTAAACAATCATGAGTCTTCCACCCCTCTCTCTTATGTGGCTCAGTGGGAGTGAGACTTGTTGACTACCATTGACCCAGCCGACTGGAATAATGCCTGGTCTTCTGTAGCAAAGTGCTCCTTTAATACTGCTTCTCTTGAAGCTGCTTATAAAGTTCTCCTGCGATGGTATTGGGTCCCTGCCCGGACTGCCCATGCCAACCCTAATTATATCGACCGATGTTCTAGGAGATGTGGCCATCGCGGGGATGCCGTCCACATTTGGTGAACATGTCGACAACTGATAGGCTTTTGGTCCTGGGTCTTTGGCCCGCTGTGCACATTGTTTGATCTGATCAGCTGCAAGGATGCCAAATTATCCTTACTACACTAATCTATCCCAGGCCTATACATCTACCAACAGAAATTGGCATCATACTTATTTCTGTCAGACAAGAGAACCATCGCTCACGCCTGGAAGAAAGACCTGCGGTCTCGTTTCAGGGAGTGAAAGACCATATGGTGGCCCTCATAATTAACAAACAGATGTCTAGTATTTTAAAGTTCTCCCACTTCAGGTTTCACAAAATATGGTAACCTTGGACCGAGTACTCTTTCCCCTCATTACATCTGGCTAGTATTGATGGCCTAGGACTGACACATGAGGTGGTCCCAAGTCATTGTAACCCCCCCTTCCTTGTTTTGGGTTGCACCATGGACGGGAAACCTACTCTCTGGTATGCATAGATTTAAATTTTTGGGGGTATCCTACTTGGTCCTCCCATTTACTTGGTTCATACTTTAGATAATATTGGCTTTGACACCTTACAATGTTTCGCATTATAATACACTATATAGTCAAAAGTATTGGGACACCTGCCTTTACACGCAGATGAACTTTAATGGCATTCCAGTCCTGAGTTGGCCCACCCTTTGCAGCTATAACAGCGTCAACTCTTCTGGGAAGGCCATCCACAAGGTTTAGGAGGGTGTCTATGGGAATGTTTGACCATTCTTCCAGAAGCGCATTTGTGAGGTCAGGCACTGATGCTGAACAAGAAGGCCTGGTTCGCAGTCTCCACTCTAATTCATCCCAAAGGTGTTCTGTCGGGTAAAGGTCAGGACTCTGTGTAGGTCAGTCAAGTTCCTCAACCCCAAACTCACTCATCCATATCTTTATGGACCTTGCTTTGTGCACTGGTCCAAATCATTTGGTGAAGGGGGGATTATGGTGTGGGGTTGTTTTTCAGGGGTTCGGCTTGGCCCCTTAGTTCCAGTGAAGGGAGCTCTTAAGGTGTCAGCATACCAAGACATTTTGGACAATTTCATGCTTCCAACTTTGTGGGAACATTTTGGGGATGGCCCCTTCCTGTTCCAACATGACTGCGCACCAGTGCACTAAGCAAGGTCCATAAAGACATGGATAAGCGAGTTTTGGGTGGAGGAACTTGACTGGCCTGCACAGAGTCCTGACCTCAATCCAATAGAACACCTTCTCGTCCAACATCAGCGCCTTACCTCACAAATGCATTTCTAGAAGAATGGTCAGACATTCCCATAGACACACTCCTAACCCTTGTGGAGAACCTTTCCAGAAGAGTTTAAGCTGTTATAACTGCAAAGGGTGGGCCAACTCAATATTGAACCCTACGGACTAAGACTGGGATGCCATTAAAGTTCATGTGCGTGTAAAGGCAGGCGTCACAATACTTTTGACAATATTGTGTACATAGAGCAACAAATATAAATATGAAAACCCCGCGACACGTCTTCAGTTAGGTTATGTAGGCTTCTCTCAACACATGGTTAATCTGTTGTGACACTATCCTCAATATCATGGACTGCTAATCAGGTCATAGAGTTGTTTTCACACAGTTCATTGGTAACATTCCACTGGGGGATTCACCCTGGATTTGTCTTTTCACATCTGTACATTACAAATTCCTCTAACCTTTGGCACATTAGACTACTGAAGGGTCTCTCTGTGTCATGAGGTTTTCTCTAAAGATGTGCACACTCATCTGTTCATGGTGCCCACTAATCACATTAGACGCGGTGAACGCTCTAACAGAACATACCTTGTTTTTGATGAAATTGGCCAATACGCTGCTCCCCAGGTCAGTGGTGGATTTATCTTCGATGTTGATGCATGGAGCCATCATTTGTCCCACTGTGCGATCCACATAAATGAAATGCACCAAGCCAGGGAAGTCTTCTAAGTACGTGGAATACATAGGTTAAGGAAAGTATTATATTCTCAGATTTTCCTTTCTGAGGGTAGAGCTCCTTTTCTTTACACCACAGACTGCAAACCATGAAAAGGTTTATAGTGTAGGGAAAAAAAAGTTTATATATATATATATATATATATATATATATATATATATATATATATATATATATATATATATATATATATATATATATATATATATATATATATATACATACACACACACACACACACACACATACATACATACATATATACACATACACACATACACACACACACACACATACATACACACACAATTTATAAATGACTCGTGTGTTACTTACAGCGGTCTTAAACACAAAAACAAAATATGAATATATTGCAGCTCATTAAACCTTAGATGTGATGGCTGCATTTGTTTTCTTCTTGTTTTCCTTTTTTCCCCTGGTGATCCTGCCATTAAGTGTTATTTTCCAACTTGCCATTAGCAGCGCAGGGTGGCTGGAGGAGGGGGGGGGGGCGTATTCTAGCAGTACTAGCGTGGGGTGGCTGGAGGACGGTGGGTGGTCTAGCATTACTAGCGTGGGGTGGCTGGAAGACTTTGTGGGGGGCTAGCAGTTCTAGCGCGGAGTGACTGGACGGAGGATGGTGGGGGAGGTCTAGCTCTACTAGCGCGGGGTGGCTGGAGGACGGTGAAGGGTCTAGCACTACTATCGCAGGGTATCTGGAGGACAGGGGGTCTAGCACTACTAGCATGGAGTGACTGGAGGACGGTGTGGGAGGCGTAGCAGTACTATCGCAGGGTGGCTGGAGGATGGTGGGGGAGGTCTAGCTCTACTAGCGCAGGGTGGCTGGAGGATGGTGGGGGAGGTCTAGCTCTACTAGCGCAGGGTGGCTGGAGGATGGTGGGGGAGGTCTAGCTCTACTAGCGCAGGGTGGCTGGAGGATGGTGGGGGAGGTCTAGCTATACTAGCGCAGGGTGGCTGGAGGATGGTGGGGGAGGTCTAGCACTACTAGCCCAGGGTGGCTGGAGGATGGTGGGGGAGGTCTAGCATTACTAGCGCAGGGTGGCTGGAGGATGGTGGGGGAGGTCTAGCATTACTAGCGCAGGGTGGCTGGAGGATGGTGGGGGAGGTCTAGCACTACTAACGCAGGGTGGCTGGAGCATGATGGGGGAGGTCTAGCATTACTAGCGCAGGGTGGCTGGAGGATGTTGGAGGAGGTCTAGCATTACTAGTGCAGGGTGGCTGAAGGATGATGGGGGAGGTCTAGCACTACTAGCGCAGGGTGGCTGAAGGATGATGGGGGAGGTCTAGCACTACTAGCGCAGGGTGGCTGGAGGATGGTGGGGGGGGTCTAGCTCTACTGGCGCGGGGTGGCCGGAGGATGGTGGGGTGGGTCTAGCACTACTAGCACGGGGTGGTCAAGCAGTACTTGCGGTGGGGTGGCTGAAGGACGGTGCAGGGGGGGAGGAGTCTAGCAATACTAGGGCAGGGTGGTTGGAGAACAGGGGCGGTCTAACGGTACTAGCATGGGGTGGCTGGAGGATGGTGGAGGGGTCTAATAGCACCAGCACAAGGTAGCTGGAAGGTGGGGATGGGGGGGAGGTTGGGCAGCAGTACTAGGGCAGGGTGGGTGGACGAGAGAGGGGCAGCAAAATGCACCTTTGCCTGTGTAGGCCAAAATCCTCGCACCAACCCTGCCCAGACTGACAATGCTGCTGTCCATGGGTGTCTCTATTGCTCCTCCATTCAGAGTGGAGACACCCTAAGACAGGAAGTGTCCAAGCAAAAGGAATCTTCAAATGAACCCTTGTGAGTTGAATCCTTGTGAGTTGAATTTCCAGAGTGTCGATCTTTGGTGTTCCCCCCACAGCATTTCCTCCCTTTGACCTCAACACCATACTGGTTCATAATTGGTAGCTAGGAATTTGCTCTCTTTATTGATAAGCCATTGAACATTTCTTTCAATGAGCATGAGTCATGCAAATACCTAACTCAGGTCAGCATGGAAGTCATAGCGGACTGTTCGGTTTAACAATGAAGAGGCAGAGGTCTTCATGTTCTGTGTAACAATGAAGAGGCAGAGGTCTTCATGTTCTGTGTAACAATGAAGAGGCAGAGGTCTTTATCTCCAAGGACTATCTATGGCCATCTTAGTCACACAGTCATTGTGGAATTGAATTTGTATTTTTTTTTTTTTTTTATCTTAGTCCTGTGTGATGAGTAGGCAGCCGGAACAACAACCGCGAAGATGGGTATTGGTATGCATGCCTGGCATTATCATCTCAACATCCCTTAAGTTCTATGGCAGAACTGACATCAAATTCTTTGGTCAGCCTTTCAAGTACTTCACCCCTTCTCATCCGGATTGACATCCTAGATGTGATTGTTGCGCTACAAAAGGTTTATTTATTCCCACTGAAGTATTACTATAGGTCCTCTTCAGATAAATACAATGTAATGCTAGAAGAGCAATGTGCAGAAAAGATGGAAATACAGACATCTAGTGCTGGCCGGGAGGAATCACACTTTAGGGTTTCTGAAAAAAATATATCATCCTACCATTTGCACAGTTTTTTTCTTTTTTTAAAGAAAGTTCTAATATAAAATATATAACGATACACATATTGCCCTCCCTTTAAATAGAAGAGGGCTTCATTGTATACCTAAACTTTTTTTTCAGATATGGATAGAACGGTCAGGGGTTTGAATCGCGGTCAGGTTTTTATTGTTTTCTTGCCCCCATTAGGGAGATTCAATCTGTGCAATTGTCCCGATCACCAATATCACCAGGAATAAAGGTGAAGAAAAATCCACAATGTTGAGGTGCACCAGAACAGATATAGAAGGGAAATCTTCCAATTGGGACCCCTATTATCATAACTATCTAAGAGGGGTTATCTGATTATTTTGTTATTATTATACAGGATTTATATAGGATGATCTGATGGAGGTGTCCCAAGTACAGTTTTTAGGTGGAGGTGCGATAGGCTACCCTGAATAAATGAGTTTTCAAGGATTACCTAAAGGTGGACAGGGTAGGGGCTGACTGGACATACTTGGGCAGGGATTCCAGACAGTGGCGGCCCGTCCATAGGGGCGTCCGGGCGCCACCCTCTATATGGTAATGGATAGATTCATGCATAGCATGAATCTATCCATGGCCGCCCCCTATTCATGCGTCCGGCCCCATTCGGATCACCGGGTGCATGAATTACAGCGGCCAGAGGTTTTTTTTGAAGCACCCGATTAGAGCCTATTGGATGTCTAGGAGGAGGGGAGGAGGTGCTCAGCAGAAGCGAGGAATGAGAAGAGCTGTCCTGTCCCCGCCACCGCTGTATGGATGCCTGGTCCCCGGTTATTTGCACCCCGCCAAAACAAAAAACCACCACCCGCCACTGCTTCCAGAGGATGGGAGAGCTTCTGAAGAAGTCATGAAGGTGAGTGTGGGAGAAGGTTAACAAGGAAGCTAGAGAGCAGGAGGTCTTGGGAGGGGTGGAGAAGACAATTTGGGCAATATCTGCAGATGAGATTGGTGATGTAGCTGGGGGCATTGTTGTGGATGGCCTTGTATGTTGTGGTTAGTATTTGGAATTTTATACGAATGGGTGCGGAAAGCCAGTGAAGGGATTGGCAGAGAGGGGCAGGAGTCACAGATCAGTTAGTGAGGTGTATTAGTCTAGCAGCAGCATTCATAATAGACTGAAGGGGGGATAGCCTTTGTAAAGATAGGCCAGTCCGGAGAGAGTTGCAAAAGAAAAGTCTTGGCCTTGGGATAAACTTTAACAACTTGAACAAAGGTTTTACCTGTGCATACCTTCTGCACTACATCTGCTGACTAAGTAAAGCTCTATACACCAAAGGTCGAGTGGATTCTGCTGCACTGTAGCAGTTATTTTCTCCTTGAAGCATAAACAGCTCACTGAAGGGCTCAGTACACACAAGTGCTTAGCAAAGTATTTACCTTTCTATTGCACCATGCCCACTTGACTGTTGGCCTGCAGTGTCGGATTAAATTAGATGCTGCAGTTCAGCTCCTATTGATTGGTTCAATCATTTGGCTCAATGCCATATAGTGGCCTTTCTCAACCAAGGTTCCTCCCAAAGGTTGCTAGAAGTTCCCTGATGACTAAGGAATTTCTGCCTCTCTGATAAATAACCATTAACACTAATTACCTTTTTCAGTGCACAAACGTAAGGGTTCCTTCTCCACTGGCCGCCAATGTAAGGGTTCCTTCTCCACTGGCCGCCAATGTAAGGGTTCCTTCTCCACTGGCCGCCAATGTAAGGGTTCCTTCTCCACTGGCCGCCAATGTAAGGGTTCCTTCTCCACTGGCCGCCAATGTAAGGGTTCCTTCTCCACTGGCCGCCAATGTAAGGGTTCCTTCTCCACTGGCCGCCAATGTAAGGGTTCCTTCTCCACTGGCCGCCAATGTAAAGGTTCCTTCTCCACTGGCCGCCAATGTAAGGGTTCCTTCCCCACTGGCCGCCAATGTAAGGGTTCCTTCTCCACTGGCCGCCAATGTAAGGGTTCCTTCTCCACTGGCCGCCAATGTAAGGGTTCCTTCTCCACTGGCCACCAATGTAAAAGGTTCCTTCTCCACTGGCCACCAATGTAAAAGGTTCCTTCTCCACTGGCCACCAATGTAAGGTTACCTTCTCCACTGGCCATCAATGTAAGGTTACCTTCTCCACTGGACACCAATGTAAGGTTACCTTCTCCACTGGACACCAATGTAAAGGTTCTTTCTCCACTGGCCACCATTATAAGGGTTCTTTCTCCACTGGCCACCATTGTAAATGTTCCTTCTCCACTGGCCACCAATGTAAGGGTTCCTTATCCACTGGCCACCAATAATAGGATTTTTTAAAACAGCTTACCTGTAAAATCCTTTTCTTTCGAAGGACATCACGGGACACAGAGCCACAGTAATTACTGATGGGTTATATAGGTATCACTGGTGATTGGACACTGGCACACCCTATCAGGAAGTTCAACCCCCTATATAATCCCTCCCCCTTGCAGGGATACCTCAGTTTTGTAGCCAAGCAATATAGTGTATTAGAAGAGGGGTGGGACCTCTGTGTCCCGTGATGTCCTTCGAAAGAAAAGGATTTTACAGGTAAGCTGTTTTAAAAAATCCTATTTTCTTTCTCGAACATCACGGGACACAGAGCCACAGTAATTACTGATGGGATGTCCCAGAGCAATGCTACCTGAGGGGGGGAACCACGACCAAGTAGGGTGCAATCAGACCTGAGGACCCTGTACCGCTGCCTGCAGCACACTACGCCCAAAGGCGATATCCTCATGCCTTCTCACATCCACCTGATAGAATCTGGTGAATGTATGAACTGAAGACCAGGTTGCGGCCTTGCAGATTTGAGCCATAGAGGCCCGGTGATGCACTGCCCAAGAAGCACCAATAGCCCTTGTGGAATGTGCCCTGATCTGAAACGGAGGAATCTTCTGTTTCAAACCGTAAGCTTGAATGATCAACTGTCGAATCCATTTAGAAATGGTAGCTTTTGACGCTGCCTGTCCTCTATTGGGACCCTCTGGCAGCACAAACAAAACATCCGTCTTGCGGATCTGAGTAGTTGCCCCTAGATAGGCCTTAACTGCTCTTACTACATCCAACGAATGTAGAGATCTCTCTTCCGGAGAACAGGGATCTGGAAAAAAGGAAGGTAGAACAATGTCTTGGTTTAAATGAAAATCAGAAACCACCTTCGGTAAAAAACTAGGATGAGGGCGTAGTACCACTCTATCCTTGTGTATAATCAAATAAGGCTCCTTACAGGAAAGAGCTGCTAATTCTGATACTCTTCTAGCAGAAGAGATGGCCACCAGAAAAATTAATTTCCTTGTCAACAAGACCAAAGGAATCTGACTTATTGGTTCAAAAGGCTGTTTCTGTAACACAGCCAGGACCAAATTCAAGTCCCAGGGGTTTAGGGGCGCTTTAACCGGAGGATTAAGACGCATCACCCCCTGCATAAAGTTTCGGACCAAAGAATGCGAAGCAAGTGGCCGCTGAAATAATACTGATAAAGCAGAGACCTGGCCCTTGATGGTACTCAAGGCCAGCTTCATCTCTAATCCCATCTGTAGAAAATCAAGGATTCTACCTATGACATATTTCCTGGGATGCCAACCTCTGGATTCACACCAGGTTATATAAGCTTTCCAGACTCTATGATAAATCATCCTGGAAGCTGGCTTCCTTGCATTAATCAAGGTAGATATGACAGGACCTGAGAGCCCACGACTCTTCAGAACGTGGGTCTCAATAGCCAAACCGTCAAATTTATCGTTTGTAAGGCAGGATGGAACACTGGACCTTGAGATAACAGGTCTGGGCGTTCCGGTAGTGTCCACGGGGAACCTACCGTCATCCTTACTATTTCTGCATACCAAGTCCTTCTGGGCCAAGCGGGGGCCACCAGAAGTACCGACTTCCTTTCCTGCCTGATCCTGCGAAGGAGTCGTGGTAGTAGCAGAATAGGCGGGAATGCGTAAATCAGTGAGAACCGATGCCACGGAATCACCAACGCATCCGTCCCGCATGCAAGAGGATCTTTTGTCCTTGCCACAAATCTGTCTATCTTTTTGTTGAATCGGGATGCAAAGAGATCTACATCTGGAACCCCCCATCTTTGGCATATGGCCCAAAAGACGTCGGGATGCAGAGACCATTCCCCTGGAAGTAACTGCTGGCGACTTAGATAGTCCGCCTGCCAATTCTCTATTCCCGGGATGAAAACTGCCGATATGCATGGCACATGCATCTCTGCCCAGACTAAGATCTGGTTCACCTCTTTTTGAGCAGCTCGGCTCCGGGTGCCTCCCTGATGATTGACATAAGCCACTGCTGTGGCATTGTCGGACTGGATCCTGACCGGACAACCCTGTAGCCTGATAGTCCAGGCTTTTAGAGCTAGATGTATCGCCCGGATCTCCAGAATGTTGATGGGTAAGGTCCTCTCTGTCTTGGACCATACTCCTTGGACCGCAGCCTGTTCCAGAACTGCTCCCCAACCTGACAGACTGGCATCTGTTGTTACCACCGTCCAGGTAACCGGTAGAAAGGATTTCCCCTTCTGCAGGTTTTCGGGTATGAGCCACCAATTGAGGCTCTGACGCACCGCATGCGACAGGTGCATCGGAAAGTCTAATGCCTGAACCTTCTTGTTCCAGGTCGACAGAATACTGTGTTGCAGCATTCTTGAGTGAAACTGAGCATAGGGAACTGCTTCGAATGAAGACACCATCTTCCCTAGTAGCCTCATACAAAGGTGGACTGAGGGACCCTTCTTGGTCCTTACTGTCAGAATCAGCTCTCTCAAAGCAGTGATCTTTGCCTGGGGTAGAAATATTTTCTCCTGGCTTGTATGTATAATCAGACCTAAATATTCCAGTCTTCTTACTGGTTTTAGGAAAGACTTTTCTAAGTTGAGGATCCAACCCAGGTGTTCTAGATACCTGACCGTGGTCCTCAAGTTTCCATTCAAAGAGGCTACCGACCGGTCTATCAAGAGCAGGTCGTCTAGGTATGCTATGACAGCTATACCCTGAGCCCTTAATCTGGCCAGAGGAGGAGCCAAGATCTTTGTGAACACTCGAGGTGCAGTGGCTATCCCAAAGGGCAGAGCCATAAACTAGAAATGGCGCCCTCCTACCTCGAAGCGCAGAAACTTCTGATGAGCAGGAAAAATGGGCACATGCAGATATGCATCTCTGATGTCTATTGATGCCAGAAATTCTCCTCCCTGCAGGGTGGGAACTACTGTTCGAATTGATTCCATGCGGAAGGATTGAATCCTTAGGAATCGGTTCAGATCCCTTAAGTCCAAAATGGGCCTGACATCCCCATTTGGCTTTTGGACTGTAAAAAGGTTGGAATAGAAGCCCAATCCCTGGTCCTTTGCGGGAACTATCATAATGACCTCCTGCGACAAAAGTCGCTCTAACGCTAGAAGGAGCGACTGCTTCTTCTCTGGGTCTCTGGGAACATTTGATCTGAGGAACTGAGGAGAAGGGAATTCCTGAAACTCCAGCTTGTACCCTAAGGTTACCGTGGAGACTACCCATCTGTCCTGGAAGTCCTCCTGCCAGAGCTCTGAGAATTGTCGCAGTCTTCCCCCCACTCGAGTGAGCGGGGGCGCCCCCTCATGCAGAGGTCTTAGTGTTTTGCCTAGTAGGCTTCTTTCCCCAGGACTTCTTTTGTCCCTGGGGTTGACTCTTGTCTCTGGACCCCGATGGAGGCGGCCGTCGAGACTGCCTGGAGGCTGAAGCCCCCGGCGCTGGGGAAAGAGTCCGTTTGAAAGAGGGACGCTTACTCTTCTTCTTGACAGGTAAGAGAGTGCTTTTCCCACAAGAGATTCTCTTGATATAGTTATCCAAGTCCTCTCCAAACAACCTTGCACCACGAAATGGAAACCCAGCCAGTAGCTTCTTACATGGTGCTTCGGCTGACCAATTTTTCAACCATAGGATTCTACGTATATGCACCAACCCCAGTGAAAGACGGGAGGTTTGCACGATAGAATCTCTAATGGCGTCAACCACAAAGCATAAGGCCGCTGGAAGGTTAGCAAACCCCTGGGCCTGCTGTTCAGGTAATACTTTGATGACCTGCTTAACATGGTCTCTTAAGTATTGACAGACTCCAATCGCTGCTACTGCAGGTTGGGCCACTGATCCTGCTAAGGAGAAAACATCCTTCAATAGGGATTCCATCCTTTTATCTACAGGATCCCTGAGCATCTGAGCATTGTCTACAGGACAAGTCAGGCTATTATTTATTGAGGAAATGGCGGCATCAATAGCCGGAATTCCCCACATTTTAATAAACTTTTCTTCCATCGGATAAAGTGTTGAAAACTTTCTCGGCGGAAAAAAACGTTTGTCTGGGTGATCCCACTCAGAATAAATAAGCTTTTCAAGTAAAGTATGAACAGGAAAAGCATGTGCTGCTTGGAAAGGTTTCAGTGACCCCAAAGCAGAAGAGGATTCTTTAGCAGTTTCAGGTATGGGCAACTTAAATGTGGAGCGGACCAATCCAGTGAGGATCTGCACTAAGACTTTCTCCTCTTGGGAAGTCGCAGAGGGTCCCTCTCCACCTGAATCCTCCGAAGAGGAATCATCCATCCCATCCCGATCCTCTGAAAGGGATTCATCTCCTTTATCCCAGAGCTCCTCTGTCTGAGGGTCTTGGGGAACAGAGGAAAGCCTAGTGCGTTTTCTTCCACTGAGTGAAGACGTAATCACGGCCATTAATCTTTCCTCTAGACCATTAATGGTTGAGGAAAAAACCTCTTGTGTAATATATACAGGGGCTGAAGTGCCAGAAGCAGGTGTAGCCCCTGACCCCGATGGCTCTCCCTGGCTAGCCGTCCCTGGCCCATCTTTAGGGGGGAAGGATGCTGCCGACAGGGGGCCCTCAGAACCTGAACGAGATCCCCTAGTGTCTCTGGTTCCTGGGGTGCTTGAACCTCTTCTACCCATAGTGCAAAGCAACAAGGTGTGAGGTATACAAATGAACACTGTCCGCTGAGCGATGTAGTCTGGCTAAAAGCCTTGCTACCCAATGCTCAGTCTGGTGTTACTTCAGTAAATGCTGCCTAGGAGAATGCCTGTGTCCCACCTTACATGCGACCGTCAGCTCTGTGTCTCTCAGAAGGCTGAGTGCACCTGTACAGAGTGCCTTTAATAGCCTGCAGCTGGCCTGAGTGGGAGTCTAAACACTCTGTGCTGACATCCCGCCCCCTCCTCTACCACCCCCCCCCCCTCGAGTTTTGAAAAAAACGAGCGCTTCCCGCACTGCCGACTCTCCTGTCATGCTCTGGAGAAAAGGCTGGGGATGGGGGGGGGAAGGAGGGAGACTGGTAACAAGATTTGCCTGAACGGCTATCTTCAGAGATGGTGGCCATTAGGCCACAGAGCCCGGGTGGTATAACCACTTTCTAGACCCCTGTGGCCCCTCTCTAGCCTGGGGGGAACATTCAAACATGAGAAATCCCCCCATCCACCTTACCTGCTTGCAGCCTGCTTGATACGCTGGGACATACACAGCGATTACAACACCTGAGACAGACATTCAGCATGTGTAGGTTTGTGCTCTTGGCAGCCCCCGGTGGTCACAATAGGCATAGCATGCATTTACCTTAAAGGAGAAAAGCCACTAGAACTCAAAAATTCTGTGGAATCTCCTCTTACCTTATCCAGCCGCAGGGTGCTGTTTACACAGACCCAATCTTCACCTCTCACGGTGGGCTCCGTTTGAAAAAACCGTCAGAGACTGGGGCCCCCATCAGTAGGGGGATCCAACAGTTCTGGGACCGTAAAGCACCTCGCCAGAAATTAGGAAGTTTAAAGCCATTTTCTGATCTGCGGGGTCCAGCTCTCTAAAAAGAGAAGCATTACGGGTAAAACCTCGTTTCTTCGGACACGAGGCCCGGGTACCATTCAATTCGGCCATGAAAAGACACTTTGAATGGATCCGGTTCGCCTGGCTTGCCCCAGTATAGGATCTTAGGATATTCCCTTTGGAGCTCAGCACAGGACATCTTTACACGTCCATCACCTAAGACACTGGCGTAAAAACTGAGGTATCCCTGCAAGGGGGAGGGATTATATAGGGGGTTGAACTTCCTGATAGGGTGTGCCAGTGTCCAATCACCAGTGATACCTATATAACCCATCAGTAATTACTGTGGCTCTGTGTCCCGTGATGTTCGAGAAAGAAATAAGGGTGCCTTCTCCACTGGCCGCCAATGTAAATGTTCCTTTTCCACTGGCCGCCAATGTAAAGGTTCCTTCTCCACTGGCCACCAATGTAAGGGTTCCTTCTCCACTGGCCACCAATGTAAGGGTTCCTTCTCCACTGGCCGCCAATGTAAAGGTTCTTTCTCCACTGGCCACCAATGTAAGGGTTCCTTATCCACTGGCCACCAATATAAGGGCGCCTTCTCCACTGGCCGCCAATGTAAATGTTCCTTTTCCACTGGCCGCCAATGTAAAGGTTCCTTCCCCACTGGCTGCCAATGTAAGGGTTCCTTCTCCACTGGCCGCCAATGTAAGGGTTCCTTCATCCACTGGCCGCCAATGTAAGGGTTCCTTTATCCACTGGCCGCCAATGTAAGGGTTCCTTCTCCACAGGCCACCAATGTAAGGGTTCCTTCTCCACTGGCCACCATTGTAAAGGTTCCTTCTCCACTGGCCACCAATGTAAGGGTTCCTTCTCCACTGGCCACCAATGTAAGGGTTCCTTCTCCACCAATGTAAAGGTTCCTTTCACAGGATTTTTTCTCCACTGGCCAAGAATATAAGAGGGTCTTACTCCATTGACCACCAGATTAAGGGGGTCCTTCTCCACTAGGGATGAGCCGAACACCCCCCTGTTCGGTTCGCACCAGAACATGCGAACAGGAAAAAAGTTTGTTCGAACACGCGAACACCGTTAAAGTCTATGGGACACGAACATGAATAATCAAAAGTGCTAATTTTAAAGGCTTATATGCAAGTTATTGTCATAAATAGTGTTTGGGGACCCGGGTCCTGCCCCAGGGGACATGGATCAATGCAAAAAAAAGTTTTAGAAACGGCCGTTTTTTCAGGAGCAGTGATTTTAATAATGCTTAAAGCCAAACAATAAAAGTGTAATATCCCTTTAAATTTCGTAGATGGGGGTGTCTATAGTATGCCTGTAAAGGGGCGCATGTTTCCCGTGTTTAGAACAGTCTGACAGCAAAATGACATTTCAAAGGAAAAAAAGTCATTTAAAACTACTCGCGGCTATTGCATTGGCGGTCCGACAATACACATAGAAGTTCATTGATAAAAACGGCATGGGAATTCCCCACAGGGGAACCCGAACCAGGGTTGTGGGGATGAGGCCCTTGTCCTCATCAACATGGGGACAAGGTGTTTTGGGGGGCTACCCCAAAGCACCCTCCCAATGTTGAGGGCATGTGGCCTGGCACGGTTCAGGAGGGGGGGGGCGCTCTCTCGTCCCCCCCTCTTTTCCTGCGGCCTGCCAGGTTGCGTGCTCAGATAAGGGTCTGGTATGGATTTTTGGGGGGACCCCACGCCGTTTTTTTTTTTCATTTTGGTGCGAGGTTCCCCTTAAAATCCATACCAGACCTGAAGGGCCTGGTATGGAATTTAGGGGGACCCCCACGTCATTTTTTTATTTTAATTTTGGTTTGGGGTTCCCCTGTGGGGAATTCCCATGCCGTTTTTATCAATGAACTTTTATGTATATTGTCGGACCGACAACGCAATAGCCGCAAGTAGTTTTAAATGACTTTTTTTCCTTTGAAATGTCATTTTGCTGTCAGACTGTTCTAAACACAGGAAACATGCGCCCCTTTACAGGCATACTATAGACACCCCCAGGTACGAAATTTAAAGGGATATTACACTTTTATTGTTTCACTTTAAGCATTATTACAATCGCTGCTCCTGAAAAAACGGCCATTTTTAAAACTTATTTTTGCATTGATCCATGTCCCCTGGGGCAGGACCCAGGTCCCCAAACACTTTTTATGACAATAACTTGCATATAAACCTTTAAAATGAGCACTTTTGATTTCTCCCATAGACTTTTAAAGGGTGTTCCGTGGCATTCGCATTTGCCGCGAACACCCCAAATTGTTCGCTGTTCGGCGAACTTGCGAACAGCCGATGTTCGAGTCGAACATGAGTTCGACTCGAACTCGAAGCTCATCCCTATTGTCTACCCACCACCAACATAAGAGGGTCCTTATACACTGACCACCAGTGTAATGGAACACTTCTCCCAATGACCACCAGTGTAAGAGTAATTTTTCCCTGGCCATCAGTATAAGCAGGCTTTAATCCACGGAACACTGTATGAGGGAAATTTCAATATCGGTTTCTTTTATGGTCAGTTTTATTCATTTAAATTTCATTATGATTTTTTTAATAATTGTTGTATAGAACAGTATTTAGCGTAGATTTAAAAAAAAAAACAGAATGTGCCAAAATTTCCTATTGTTTATACACAGTTATATCTACAGCTTCCTGTTCATGGTAATGTACAGTAAGGTGTGGATGTATTAATAATTAGCAGGGGTTCCCCGAGACCTAAAAGTTTGGTAATGGGGTTCCTCTAAAGTTTGAAACGAAAGCCAAAAAGCACTAATACATAGGGTTTATCAATCCAGGACCTTTGGTTCTCATAAGCTGTAAATTCTTTTTTTTTCACAGAAAAGGGGTGGTTGCTTTCTGGATAATAAGCATCTGATAAATATGGTGGTGAAGGCCAAGCCAATCAGCATATTTGTATTTTACTTTAAAGCAGCCTCCTGATCTATAACGCTTTGTGTTGAAACACTGAGGGTTTTACAGTCTTTGCCACCAAACAAGACGATCATTAGACTGAAACATGGAAGTTATGATTGTGACATGCAACTTTAATCCTACGAGCTTGCCACCAAATCACGTACCTGTACGTTATATGACTTCAAGTGGTTGTCCTAGAGAAGACTCTCTCAACCTTTTCAACACGGAGGAACCCTTGAAATAACCTTTCGGTCTCAGGGAACCCCTGGTAAAAATTGCTATATCTACAACTCATGAAACATCAGTGGGATGGTCAATAGAAGAGTGCTCCTTACATCTGTGGTCTTGGGGAAGAATTTCCCCTTACAGATAGCTAAAAAGATCATGGTGTCACTGGGGACTTATCTGAGAGGCAAAAATTGGTCACTGTTTAAGGAACCCCTAGCAACCATTGGAGGAACCCTTTGGTTCCACGGAACCCTGGTTGAGAAACCCTGTCCTAGAGTGATGCCTGCAGCTTCAGGCATCACTCCAGTACTGTTGTTTAGAGCCAATGGTAGGCTCTCTTGTAATAAAAGCTTGATGGTTAAGCATCTTCTCGATTGTTTTTACAAGCAACGGAAGGGCCCCCCCCCCCTCCCGCCCGGGCTCTCCTGTCCCAAACGGGAGACCTGAGCGACCAGCCGGCACATCTGACAGCTGGCCGGAGACCCGAAGAAAGCCGTGATCAGCTTTGATCGGGTCTCGGATGTAGTAACCCGGAAGCGATGTCATGACATCACTTTCAGGTTTATTGGAGTCTTAAAGGCGCCAGTTTTAAAAAATCTAAAAAGTATTCAAAAAAAACTCAGATTTTGGTGTTTTGAATGCTTTCAAGTGCAAAAGGAGGGATTTGGGGGTCTTCGAGATCCCAGATCCCTCCATAAGAAGACCTTTCACGTGCCTATTGCGGTCACAAGGGATGTTTACATTCCTTGTGACAGCAATAAAAGTGATACGAAAAAAAAAAAAAAAAAACTAAAAACTAAAGCAACAGTATAAAAATAAAAAAAATATATAAAAAATTAAGAATTAAAAAACAAACAAAAAAAAAATTTAAGTGCCCCCGTCCGCACATGCTAGCGCGCAAAAGGTGAATGGCGTGTGTCGATTCTGATCGCATGCAAACCGTGATCGTCTCACACATGTGAGGTATCGCCGCAAACGTCAGATTATGGGCAGTAATTCTAACACCAGACCTCCTCTGTACATCTAAAGTGATAACCTGTAAAGGCTTTTAAAAGTGTCCCCTATGGATAGTAAAATTTACGCCATTTGTCGCCGTTGTGTGGGCATGCGCAATTTTAAAGCGTGACATGTTTGGAATCGATTTACTCGGCGTGACATCATCTTTTATAAAAAAATTGGGTTATGTATTGTGTTTTTTTGCATTAAAATTTTAAAACAAAGTATTTTTTTTTCCAAAAAAAACTGCATTTGAAAAACCGCTGCGCAAATACCGTGTGACAAAAAAAAAAAAATAATTGCAACACCCACCATTTTTTTCTCTGCTTTAAAAAAATATATAATCTTTGGAGGTTCTAACAAATTTTCTAGCAAAAAAAAAAAAAAAAAAAAACTACAGATTTTCACATGGAAACAAAAAGTGCCAATAAATGGCCGGTCCTCAAGTGGTTGCAAACCCTTACATACACCCTGTGAAGTGACTGGCCTCAGGTGATACACAGATTAAACAAAGCTTCCTACATACGTTGTACCTGTTTATCTGCAGTCTTCTCTTCTCTACAGCCATTCGAAGTGCTGAATTTATACAACTTGTCTAGTGTTCAGAAAAAAAGGGGGCGTAGAGCTGAAGTTACACTCTGCAGAGCTCAGTGAGAGCGGATTGGAGGGAAGAGACACACCCCTCCCCATCACACAGGAACAGAGCTTAGCCGGCCAATCAGCTGCAGGTAATTCAATTTAAGCTTACGCTGGTAATCGAGAACAAAACGTCAGGTTTTCTCAGCAGTAAAAGGATATGTCACCATCGTTATATTTCTTTTACTTTTCACCAGCAAAAAATCCTTCCAGTCCACCAGCTTCTCCCTGGAAAATGAAGATTCTCTTAAATCTTGTCTCTATACAGTTTAGCATATACCAGCTTACAGGTGACTTTTCCTGCTCTCTCTATTTAAACAAGAGCGTATTATTGCATTTTATATACACTTTATATTTTCATGAGTTAAACATATAATCAGGCACAAAGATTCTGTAGCGGGACCAAAATCTCCAATATGTTATTCAATACCTACGTTCACTCTAGTGTCTAAAGTATTGGGACACCTGCCTTTACACGCATATGAACTTTAATGGCATCCCAGTCTTAGTCCGTAGGGTTCAATATTGAGTTGGCCCACCCTTTGCAGCTATAACAGCTTCAACTCTTCTGGGAAGGCCGTCCACAAGGTTTAGGAGTGTGTCTATGGGAATGTTTGACCATTCTTCCAGAAGTGCATTTGTGAGGTCAGGCACTGATGTTGGACGAGAAGGCCTGGCTTGTAGTCTCTAATTCATCCCAAAGGTGTTCTATCGTGTTGAGGTCAGGACTCTGTGCAGGCCAGTCAAGTTCCTTCACCCCAAACTCGCTCACCCATGTCTTTATGGACCTTGCTTTGTGCACTGGTCCAAATCATTTGGTGGAGGGGGGATTATGGTGTGGGGGTTGTTTTTCAGGGGTTGGGCTTGGTCCCTCAGTTCCAGTGAAGGGAACTCTTAAGGCGTCGGCATACCAAGACATTTTGGACAATTTCATGCTCCCAGCTTTGTGGGAACAGTTTGGGGATGGCCCCTTCCTGTTCCAACATGACTGCTCACCAGTGCACAAAGCAAGGTCCATAAAGACATGGATGAGCGAGTTTGTAGTGGAGGAACTTGACTGGCCTGCACAGAGTCCTGACCTCAACCCGATAGAACACCTTTGTGATGAATTAGAGCGGAGACTCCGAGCCAGGCCTTCTCATCCACATCAGTGCCTGACCTCACAAAAACTTCAAAAATTATTGCAGCCACTGAAACAGCATTTTTTTTTGAAGAGATCAGTAACAGCAGCCTACTTATTTGTCTGCACGGGTTTCTTTTCAGAACTTTTTATCCAAGTTTCCTTGGAACTTGTAAGGTTCCGATCTCCTTCCTTGAAGACCGTTCTCAGCTTGTAGAGTTGGATAGATTCAATACTCGTCCACCTTTTTCTGGAAGAATGGTCAAACATTCCCATAGACACACTGCTAAACCTTGTTATCAACCCAATAGAACACCTTTGGGATGAATTAGAGGGGAAAGTGCGAGCCAGGCCTTCTCGTCCAACATCAGTGCCTGACCTCACAAATGCACTTCTGGAAGAATGGTCAAACATTCCCATAGACACACTCCTAAACCTTGTGGACGGCCTTCCCAGAAGAGTTGAAGCTGTTATAGCTGCAAAGGGTGGGCCAACTCAATATTGAACCCTACGGACTAAGACTGGGAGGCCATTAAAGTTCATGTGCATGTAAAGGCAGGTGTCCCAATACTTTTGACAATATAGGATATGTGTAACCACGGATGGGGAGAAAAGGTGTTCATGTGGACGAGTATTGAATCTATCCAACTCTACAAGCTGAGAACAGTCTTCAAGGAAGGAGATCGGAACCTTACAAGTTCCAAGGAAAGGTAAACCTAACACAACTCCAATAAGACGTTAAAAAAAAAAAAATGCTGTTTCAGTGGCTGCAATCATTTTTGAATTTACTGACCTAGAACAAAATAAAATGTTTAAAAGAGAGTGGAGAGTCTACTTTTTGGGGCTTCAGCTGACATTTTGAAGAGAACAACCACCTCACCTTATCAGACACTGTTCTGGTAGAACATTAATGTCCATATAATATTGGACCCAATGCCATAAACATTTTATTACATTTCTGTTCTTCCAAAGAACTACAAGGGCATCATTGTTCAATAGTCATTGTCTTTACACATGTAGAACCCCCGGAAGTAGTGCAGCTCTACCTTACAATTCCAAATCAAATAATAACCCCTATCAATAAACCTTTATCATAAACAACTCTCAATACTCTATATTTTAGTGCAAAATCAAAATTCATACATACAGTGCACCCGGAAAGTATTCACACCGCTTCACTTTTTCCACATTTTGTTATGTTACAGCCTTATTCCAAAATGGATTAAATTATTTTCCTCAAAATTCTACAAACAATACCCCATAATGACAACGTGAGAGAACTTTGTTTGAAATCTCTTAAAATGTATTAAAAATAAAAAATGAAAAAAAAAATCCCATGTGCATAAGTATCACAGCCTTTGCTCAATACTTTGGTGAAGCACCTTTGGCACCAATTAAAGCCTCAAGACTTTTTTAATAAGATGCTACAAGCTTGGCACACCTATTTTTGGGCATTTTCTCCCATTCTTCTTTGCAGGACCTCTTAAGCTCCATCAGGTTGGATGGGGAGCGTCGGTGCACAGCCCTTTTCAGATCTCTCCAGAGATGTTCAAGTCTGGGCTCTGGCTGGGCCAATTAAGGACATTCACAGAGTTGCCCCGTAGCCACTCCCTTGCTATCTTGGCTGTGTGCTTAGGGTCTTTGTCCTGTTGGAAGATGAACCTTTGCCCCAGTCTGAAGTCCAGAGCGCTCTGGAGCAGGTTTTCATCAAGAATGTCTCTGTACATTGCTGCATTCATCTTTCCCTCGATCTTGACTAGTCTTCCAGTTCCTGCTGCTAAAAAACATCCCCACACCATGATGTTGCCCACCACCATGCTTCACTGTAGAGATGGTATTGACGAGGTGATAAATGGTGCCTGGTTTCCTCCAGACATGACTCTTGCCATTCAGGGCAAAGAGTTCAGTCTTTATTTCATCAGACCAGAGAATTTTGTTTCTCATGGTCCGAGAGTCCTTCAGGTGCCTTTTGGCAAACTCCAGGTAGATTGTCATGTGCCTTTTACTGAGGAGTGGCTTCCGTCTGGCCACTTTACCATACAGGCCCGATTGGCTGAGTGTTGCAGAGATGGTTGTTCTTTTGGAAGGTTCTTCTCTCTCCAGAGAGAAACGCTGGAGATCTGTCAGAGTGACGATCAGGTTCTTGGTTACCTCCCTGACTAAGGCCCTTCTCCCCCGATCGCTCAGTTTGGCCGGGCGGCCCTATCTAGGAAGGCTCCTGGTGGTTCCACACGTCTTCCATTTACGGATGATGGAGGCCACTGCACTCATTGGGACCTTCAATGCTGCAGAAATGTTTCTGTACACTTCCTCAGCTCTGCGCCTCCATACAATCCTGTCTCGGAGGTCTACTGACAATTCCTTGGACTTCATGGCTCGTTTGTCCTCTGACATGCACTGTGTGTGCCTTTCATGTCCAATCAACTGAATTTACCAAAAGGTGAACTCCAATCAAGTTGTAGAAACATCTCAGGGATGATCAGTGGAAACAGGATGTACCTGAGCTCAATTCTGAGCGTCATGGCAAAGACTGTGAATACTTGTGATGTTCATGTACATGTGTTTTTTTTTTTTTTTTGTTTTTAATAAATTTGCAAAGATTTCAAACAAACGTCTTTCACATTGTCATTATGGGGTATTGTTTGTAGAATTTTGAGGAAAATAAATACATTTATTCCAATTTGGAATAAGGCTGTAACATAACAAAATGTGACACGCTGTCAATACTTGCTGAATGCACTGTATAATATATACAAAGAATAAAACAAATAGTTATCAAAAAGTCCATATAATAATATCACATGTATGCGATAAAGAGTCCATATAGAAATATTGAATTCAAGCGCTAAAAAGTTTATAGGAATTCCATACACCATCCAGTGAAAAAATGTGGTCCAAAATAGAATATATAAATTAATTATTTTCTCTCCCTCCATCTATAGACATCCACGATCGAACACTAACCTATCTAGACCTGTAAAGAAGAAATCAGTATAGATACCTTTTTTTTTAAGCCTCTCCGACCCGATCCCACGCCGAGCTGTCAGCCGCGGCTTCTCTGTGGAGGTGGGTGCAGAGGAGGCAAACCAACGACGGAAGCCCCATAGCAATTCTATGGGTGACGTCACTTCCCATTCATTTCACAGCCGTGGTCAGCCGTGTCCTCTGCAGAGCTTCCGCCGCTTGGGATCGGGTCAGAACGGCTTCAAAAAAAGAGTAGCATTCCTTTAAAAGCCAGGACCCATAGTCAGTAGGCAAGAGGCTGGCCTGCAGTCCCCTCCAAAAGCCTCTGTCACATTGGTCATCGCTGAAGAGGACCGAGATATCACCCTTCCAATCCAGTAATCCAATATTGGTACGTTTCCAACCAGCAAGTAGTTAAAGTAGAAGTCCACCCTAAAACTAAAATCCCTGCATTTATAGACATCCGCGATCTAGCCTATCTAGACCTGTAAAGAAGAAATCAGTATACATAGGTTTTTTGAAGCCGTTCCGACCCGATCCCAAGCGGTGGAAGCTCGGCAGAGGACACGGCCGACCACGGCTGTGAAATGAATGGGAAGTGACGTCACCCATAGACTTGCTATGGGGCTTCTGTCATTGGCTGCCTCCTCTGCACCCGCCTCCACAGAGAAGCCGCGGCTGACAGCTTGGCATGGGATCGGGTCGGATAGGCTTCAAAAAAAGGTATCTATACTAAATTTCTTCTTTACAGGTCTAGATAGGCTAGATCGCGGATGTCTATAGATGCAGGGATTTTAGTTTTAGGGTGGACTTCTACTTTAACTACTTGCTGGTTGGAAACATACCAGTATTGGATTACTGGATTGGAAGGGTGATATCTCGGTCCTCTTCAGCGATGACCAATGTGACAGGGGCTTTTGGAGGGGACAGCAGGCCAGCCTCTTGCCTACTGACTACGGGCCCTGGCTTTTAAGGGAACGCTACTCTTGGTGAGGTGTGTGCCTCGGGGACCCTTGGAGTAACGTTACTTTGAATTGAAGTCCATGTCTCCCTAAGACACACAGACTCTGGGACTCTAAGCCCGAGGTCCCGGTTTAAGGCCTAGCTGCTTCATTAAAAATAGTGACTGCTTCACACTGTGAGACTAGCAGATGTTGATGTCATCAGCAAGCTATCAGTCTGGGGTCTCCTGCCATAATGTGTTTATTGTAAGTAGGTCTCCTGCTATAGTCTGTTGTCTACTAGGAGGGGGGAGATCACTGTTTGCATTGTTAACTACTTGCCGACCACCCACCCGCCGTCATTATACGGCGGCTGTTTGAAGAGAAATACTGTTGTTATGGCAGCAGCTAGCTGCCATAACCCCGGTATCCTCTTCTTCAGCGGGCGGCCGGCTTGCAGATAAAAAAGTGGTCTCAGTGCCGCAAGATCACTACTTTTAGTGGGGGGGGGCGGGAGAAGAGCCCCCCCTTCCGTCGCGCTTCGGTTGTCTCCGCCGCTTACCGGAGAAGAAGATCGGGTCCTCTTCTGGATGCCGAGTGAGGGAAAGATGGCCCCCGCTCGGCTCCATAACATTGGAAGGCGGAAGCGACGTCAAACGTCACTTCCGGCCCAATGCTCTTAGAGGTCTTTTTTTTTTTTCTTTTACATAAAAAAAAAAAAACATTTTTTTAATTTATTTATTTTTTTATTACATAGTGTAACTGTGAGATCTGAGGTCTTTTTGACCCCAAATCTCACATTAAAGAGGTCCTGTCATGCTTTTTTTCTATTACAAGAGACGTTTACATTCATTGTAATAGGAATAAAAGTGACCCAAAATTTATTTTTTAAAAGACAGTGTATAAATAAAAAGCAAAATAAATACAAAAAAATAAATAAATAAAATTTTAAAGTGCCCCGTCCCGCCGAGCTCGCGCGCAGAAGTGAACGAATATGTAAGTTGCGCCCGCATATGAAAACGGTGTTCAAACCACACATGTGAGGTATCGCCGCGATAGTTAGAGCGAGAGCAATAATTATAGCACTAGAACTCCTCTAACTCCAAACTAGTAACCTGTAGAAATTTTTAAACGTCGCCTATGGAGATTTTTTAAGGGTCAAAGAGTTTGTCGCCATTCCACAAGTGGGCTTGCGAGACCGCTGTTGCTGATACGTTGTGATAAAGTATTTCAACGACCGCCATTTTTATTCTCTAGGGTGTCTGCAAAAAAAAAAAGTATTTATGTATGTATATATATATGTGTGTGTGTGTGTATATATATTTATTACATATACATACACACACACTGGGGGTTCTAAGCAATTTTCTAGCAAAAAAAAAAATGATTTTATCTTGTAAACACCTATTGTCTGCTAGCAAACTACTGTGCGGATCTTGAACTTATGATAATGTGTAGTGTACTTTGTGAGCTTGGGGACGGGAAGTCTGACCTAAAGTGGGGATATCTGATTTATCACAACATTGTCCAGGTGGCTAGTTATTTAATTAATATTTTAAGTTTATAGTACATGTTGGTTGTTTAGCTATGGTAATTATATTCCTGTGTACAGTTGTATTGTTGATCAGGAGGGGGATGTCCGCCTTTTGGGTATATACTCTGTGTGAGTTTTTTTCAATAAAAGTTTCAGTTTTGCAGCCAAACGAGTCCTGCCTAGTTCTTGGTTGCAATATGCAGCTATAATATCTGATATCTCTGTTCAGACTGGAGGAAGCGGTATACTGACGGAAGCACTCAAGCAGAGTGTGGGACGGTTCCGTCATAACCAAAGATATCATTTTTTTTTTCAGCTGGTGATTCTAAAGCTGGTAAAAGTAATTCAAGCGGCTAAAGAACCACTGGATTACTTTTACAGGTGGCGGAAGTTGATCCCCCTGTTCCCACCACTGCTGCCTTTACTAGGCTCTCCAGTGTGATCAGGGCGCCTGGTAAAGATGCACCGTTGCATCCGGCTCCTGAGACATAGGAGTCAGTTAAAGATCGACTGGACTTTGGCTTTGAACACCTCTTAACCACTTGCCGACCGCTGCATGCCGATGTACGTCGGCACAATGGCAGCGGTGGGCAAATGGGCGTACCTGTACGTCCCCATTAATTGGCAGGGCACCGCAAACTCCATGTCCGTCGGTCTCCCGGCGATCGTGTCACGGAGCCGCAGAATGGGGAAGTGCCTAAGCAAGGCATTTCCCCGTTCTGCCTTGTGCCATGACAGATCACTGCTCTGTCATCGGGAGCAGTGATCGCTGTCATGTCCTAGGTAGCCCAACCCCCCCCCACCCCCAACAGTTAGAATCACTCCCTAGGACACACTTAACCCCTTGATCACCCCCTAGTGTTTAACCCCTTCCCTGCCAGTGTCATTTACACAGTAATCAGTGCATTTTTATAGCACTGATCGCTGTATAAATGACAATGGTCCCAAAACAGTGTCAAAAGTGTCCGATGTGTCCGCCATAATGTCGCAGTCACAATAAAAATCGCAGATCGCCGCCATTACTAATAAGAAAAAAATTAAATAATAAAAAAAGCCATAAATCTATCCCCTATTTTGTAGACGCTATAACTTTTGTGCAAACCAATAAATATACGCTTATTGCGATTTTTTTTTTACCAAAAATATGTAGAAGAATACATATTGGCCTAAACTGAGGAAAAAATTTGTTTTTTTTATATACTTTTGGGGGATATTTATTTTAGCAAAATTTCGCTCTTTTTTTGTTTATAGTGCAAAAAATAAAAACCGCAGAGGTGATCAAATACCACCAAAAGAAAGCTCTATTTGTGGGGAAAAAAGGATGTCAATTTTGTTTGGGTGCAACGTCGCACGACCACGCAATTGTCAGTTAAATCGACGCAGTGCTGAATCGCAAAAAGTGCTCTGGTCAGGAAGGGGGGTAAAACCTTCCAGGTCTGAAGCGGTTAAAGTTATACATCTTTTCCGTTGAAAAAACGGGGGCAGTTTCTTACTTTGTTGGGTTTATTGTCTTTACACAGCTGCAATTGAAAAAGAACAACCTAGGGATTTCAATTTGTATTACAATACCAGAGACCGAGAACTCTTTTACACATAACCACAATACTTACTGGACCTGCTTCCTGACCCGCGTCTGTATATTTAGGGACAAGGCATGCGTGCCACGTATGGGAGAACTCAGGAATAGCTGGCGGTACACGGAGCACAGCTGACGCTTCACATTTTTACATGCTTGAACGAGCCTGTAACAAAAGACGGAGCAGGAATTACCCAGAGCAAGGTCAAGCAACATTCGCTTTATCTCAGCATTTTATCGCAGCATAAATGAATTATTTACCAACAACTAGAAATGCAAACCATTTTTTTTTTCTTTTTTATACACTTCCACCCAATTATAGAATGGCCAATTTTGTATTTGGTTACATTTTTCTTTTTTTAAACCAATTACACCTCCATGTAGGCAGAAACTTTTACTTACCTGAACAAGTCACGTTCCTGGAAGACGGTGGTAGCAACCTGCAAGGAGGAGTAGTATATAGAGCAAAAAAAAATAAAAATTTAAATCTTTAGAAGTCCCCTTCTCGAAGAAACAGCCCTCACAGAGGACAAGGGGTCACTCTTTACATCTGGAGGAAAAGAGATTTAAAAAGGGGTTGTAAACCCTCATGGTTTTTCACCTTAATGCATTGTATGCATTAAGGTGAAAAACCTTCTGCTGTGTGCTGCAGCTCCCCCCCAAGCCCCCCCCCCCATACTTACCTGAGCCCCGTAATTCCCACGACGGGAGCGAGCGAGCTTCATCCGGTGTCTCATGTCCTGATTGGATAGATTGATAGCAGCGCAACCATTGGCTCCCGCTGCTGTCAATCAAATCCAATGATGCAGGCGCCGGTGGGCGGGGCCAGAGTCCGGCATTCTGTGTCTATGGACGCAAATTGCTGGACTCGGGAGCGCGCCCGCACGGTTATCCCCGAGGAGAGCGCTTCTCCTAGGGGTTTTCCCGATGTGGGGAGGAGCCGCAAGTGCCAATTGGGGGACCCCAGAAGAGGACGATTGGGGCCACTTTGTTTAGTTAAAGTTTAGTAACCCTTTAATCTCCAAATACGGAAAGGCGTCTTCACAGTAAAAGCTGTAAAAATGTGGAATAGGACTCCCTCAAGAGGCAGTTCTGGATTCTGGACCTCCTGATTTCTCTCCTCTACATTTCTTCCTCTTCTTGATATATATTTAAAACGAGTTGGGTGCTCCTAGTTCCTTGGGTTATCCGGTTATAGGATATCTATATGGACATAGAGAGTGTTGTCTATACCTAATAGATACTGTACAATCAGTGAATTATTTTGGTCTCCCGATTTCATATATATTGATTGGACGTACTTATGCTATATATACTGGTATATCGATGTTTCTTTATTTTTCTCTTGTTGATATGGAACTGCCCTTCTGCTGAAAATAAAATATTTGGAAGAGAAAAAAAAAAAAAAAGGAAGAAAGAAGGAAGAAGGAGGAAGAAGAGAAGAAAGGCCTGGATTCTTACCCATAATATAACTGGGTACTATTATTGATAGGGAATATCAGATTGCCTCTTGGGAGATCAGGAAGGATTTTTTTCCTCCACAGACGCTTTGAGGCTTTTAGCTGCATCAGTTGTCATCACTAAAAAGCCAACCGCTGGCTCTAAAAAACGGTACGGGGTTGATGCAGCTGCAGGCTTCGTTTAACCCCTTCAAGCCATGAACGCAAATTTGCGTACGGTCAAAATATAAATATATCACAGTCTCTGGAATTAATCTTTATAACATAACTTTCAATTTATCTTTCTCAAAATTGTGCGACTCCCACCACAAACGTACTCAGGGGTACACTTGAGGAAGTCACGTAACCATGACGACACGTGTAGGGTGGAGCTGGGTGTCTTGCCGAAACCTGAACTAACGTAGGAACTGCTGCCCCGCTGTCATTTGTTTTAAAAGAGCATCTCTTTGCTTTACTTATGTAAGTGCAATTGTATTTGGGATAAAATAATTTTTCTAACTTGCTAAACTATATGGGACCCCTGTGCTGTGTGAGCTTGGTTGCAGGGAGATCTACAATCCCTTAAAAGGGCCATACACCTATTTAAGTGGATATATTTTTATCCCACCCTGAGATTCCACAGGAGAAAAAAAGTGAAGAGACGGCTTGGCAGAGTATGGTTAGAGTATAGACCCGGAGAGGGGAAATTGTTCGTGACCTGATTAATTGCAGGTCCATATCTGGAGGTGAGCGCATGATTGTGTTGGTGGTGGGAATCACTGCACAATTTTATAAAGATTAATTCCAGAGACTGAGATATTCATATATGGACTTTGTTTAGCACAATATTAAAAAGGAGAAGTCCAGCCTGAGCTTTTTAGGCTGGGCTTCTCCTCTGGGTAACAGGAGTGCAATTCGTTTTGCACTCCCGTGACCTGTTTTCAGCAGAGAGCGGTCTGAAGTCCGCTCTCCGCTGACGTCACTGCCATCAATCGAGGCAGCGCATCATCCCGCCTTTCCAAGTCTGGATCTACCAGCTGCCTTGATTGATGGCAGTCTCAGCGAGCCACTGAAACGGCCACTCCCCGCTCCTCCACCGCTCAGCACTCCAATGAGTGTGGAGGAGCAGAGAGGAGAGACGCTGACTGACACAGATCTCAGGGATCTGTGAAAACTGAGCCATCGGCGGTGTTCAGTGGCTCGGTTCTCAGTGCAGAAACGGCGGGGGACAGATGCAGCATCCACCTAGGCAAGTATGAATGAAAAAAAAAAAAATACTTCTCTTTTAAGAAACGTGCTATAACCAGGGCTTTTTTTCTGGCGAAACGCGCTTGAACGTACTTCCGCCACCTATGCCAGACACAGGCATGAATGGGAGACTGCATAGGCCGGCGATCGTACATAGTTTCGGCTGCAGCATGCCTGAGACAGTGGAGGGCGGAGTGATATCATCCGCACTCCGCCTCTCCCTGCAGACTGAGTGCTCTTTTGAGCCTTTTGAGTACCTTTGGAGGGAGTTGAAAGTCCGTGTTGCCCAGCGACAGCCCCAAAACATCACTGCTCTAGATGAGATCTGCATGGAGGAATGGGCCAACATACCAGCACAGTGTGTGACAACCTTGTGAATACTTACAGAAAACGTTTGACCTCTGTCACTGCCAACAAAGGATATATAACAAAGTATTGAGATGAACTTTTGATATTGACAAAATACTTATTTTCCACCATAATTTGCAAATAAATTCTTTCAAAAATCAGATAATGTGATTGTCTGGATTTGTTTCCACATTTTGTCTCTCATAGTTGAGGTATACCTATGATGACAATTACAGGCCTCTCTCATCTTTTTAAGTGGGAGAACTTGCACAATTGGTGGCTGACTAAATACTTTTCTGCCCCACTGTAGCTGTCTCTTTGCTGGATATGTAGCTATCTTTTTGCTAGATTTGTAGCTGTCTATTTGCTGGTTATGGGGCTGTCTCTTGAGTGATATGAGGGTGTCTCTCTGTTGGATATGGACCGGCTGAAATAATCTGCAAGTGCCTCTGCGTTTACTTTAGTAAGAGCTGGATATTTCTAATGTGTTGTGCATTTTACTACATTGCATTAACAAATTTTATACAAATTACGTAAATAGCCCCCAAAGTATACCTGTTCTTTAAGGCCGCTTTCACACTGAGGCGCTAAAGTGCTAAAAATAGCGCCTGCAAAGCGCCCTGAAAGAACTGCTCAATGCACTCCAATGTGAAAGCCCCGAGGGCTTGCAGGGCAGTCAAAAAAGTTCTGCAAGCCGCATCTTTGGAGCGCTGTAGGAGCGGTGTATTTACCGCTCCTAAAGCGCCCCTTCTTATTGAAAACAATGGGGCAACGCTGCAAACCCGCCTGCAAAGCGCCGCTCCAGCGGCACTTTGTGGGCGGTTTTAACCCTTTTTCTGCCGTTAGCGGGGGTTAAAACTGCTGCTAGAGGCCGAATAGCGATGGCAAAGCGGCCAGCGCCCACCTCAGTGTGAAAGTACCCTAAAGGGGGCGGTTCTATGAGGGGTGGATAAACGGTGCGGTTCTAGGGGTGGGTAGGAGCTGGAGACAGGTGTGGCCTAGGGAAGGGGGGTGAGTGCCTGCACCTTTTCTCAGAGGAAAAAAAAGCCCTGATGCTAACCAATAAACATCATATCATGTAACAAAAGATTGTGAAAGGGGAATAGGGCAAAATATATATCAGTCTGAAATGGATACAAATTTAGGTGGAATTGCTTTATATGAATAGGTTCCTTCCCTATATAAAAACACAGAAAATCAGTCAAGAACTGATACGATTTACTAAGCAAATTCTATTAGACCACAGGAGAGATAATAGAACCTACCACAGGTAAGCCATAACTTCTGGTATGTGGACTTAAAAGGTCTACATGCTCTTTGAAGAAGAACATAAGGTGCTATCAAAGCTTTTCAGAGAGTTTATTTGAATATATAAAAATTAGCCTACGATAATTTTCTTATTGCTAAATCATGAATGGTCTGAACACCATGTCATAAATCTGCAGAATGAAATTGGAGAGCCGAGGCAAAAATAGAAATCTGGATTTTACAGCCATGAAAAAAAATATTCAATTTCAAGAGGTACAAAAATGGACATGAACATTGCTCACCAATAGCCATTCATAGAACATTGACATGCTGGTACTGTGTTGGGAAACTTTTACTGGAGGGTGGTGATCCACCACCATATTGAACCATAAATGACACCATTCAGCCATACTCCAGTAATCACAAGATCTTAGCTTCAGAGTCATGCCATAGTCTGGTTTACACTCCAGAAACCCAGTGCTCCTAAATGTTAGAACCTCTCACTAAGATTTTGGGGAGATGATGTAGCACCATCCAAGAGCAGTGCAGGCTGTTAGGTAAATGTTGTTATCTCCTCTGTAATCAGTGGAGCAGGTATTGATTGTTTAGGCCTGCTCGGTGTCTCACAGGCTGCTACTCTGATTACTTCCCCCTGTATTCTAGAGGAGTCTAGAATTATAGTGGAAGGAAGAACAGAGTGGGCAGCCTGAATATTTATGGGACTCCAAACAATCCCTTGGCGGGGGGGGGGGAATGTGTGCCCAGAAGGTGGCGAGAGAGTCCATAAATTGTCTGAGGCTTGAGCAGCAGGATGCAGAGTTCCTGTCCCAAGATGCCCTGCCCCTGGGGCAGATTTCTAGAAGGAGCCATTAGAAGGACACCGAAGAACCAACTAGGCTTAGTTTGAGGGCCAATTTGCAAAATTGTGTCTAGGGATCAAATTAGGTCTGAAGAAGTTCACTGGAAAGAGCCAGGAGGAAGTTGGTGGGTGAGTCCAGCTGTCCCATGGTGGTGTGAGTCTACATCTCCCTTACTAGGAAGAGCCTGGCAAGAGGGAACCGATGATTAGCAACTGTGTGGAGCTTTTGACTCTGGAAGGAGTACAGGTCACAGTCAGCGTAGGAGATCCTGTGGGACATTTCTTTTTGTACTGTGCAGCCAGAAAGTTGAGAAGTCATCAGGTTAATCAGTTCTGCAGTTTATTTGGGGTATCCCATGCTCCCCCTCCCTATCCAAGTTCATTGTTCTCAAAAAAAAAAAAAGAAGAAGAAACCCCTAGACTGTTCTTTGGACCCAGTGGAAGAATGTGGAAAATGCAGTGTGCCTGGATGTAGGTGCTCCACATGAAGAAATAGAACTGCATCCGCCAGCAGCTCCTTCAAGGTGTGCTACAAAAAAATAATATAACATTCCATCCAACTCAGGGCAGACATCCCTGAGGACAAAAAAAAAGAACAAAAAAAAAAAAAAGGCTAAAACATGTAGGGTGACTGAGCTTCTTAAGGGGACTACCCATGGTTTGATGGTCTGAGCCTTTGGTGGGACTACTTTGATCTAAAATTGTGTATTAGGCCCACATAAAAGGTCTGCACAAAATTATGTCAAATATAAATATTATGGTTGCAGATTTTACAATGTAATATATTTAAAAAAAACTCCTAGAACACAACAGAACAGAAGCGATCTCAGTGGAGGAATGTTGGGAATAAGCACACCTCGTTTGTAAAGACGCCAACTCCTGTATAATGAAAAGAATGGATCGCTCTTTTACGTTCCGACCTCAAAGTATCGCCTACAGAATAATGTAATGTAAAGATGACTGTATTTATTCGCACTTACTCTGCTGGAGTTCCGCTCTCATTTCTGGAGAACGCTTTATTCTTGAATTCTAGCCAGGTATTCTGCAACTAAATAAAAGAGACACTTTATAGAGAGACGCAGCTTGGAACGCACCACATTTCAATACCAGTGAAGTTAGCTTTTTTTTAGATTTCTTTTATAGAAATTTTTAATGGGATGCTCCAGGCAATGGTTTTATGGGAAATAACAGAATGTTAATGTAAAAAGAGAACCAGTTATGACTGAGCTTATGGAAGAAACTGAAAAACCATTCATTAATTATAAAAAAAAAACATTTCAGGGCTAGGCAACCTCCAGTATCAACGAGTAGTTCAGGGGTAGGCAGCCTCCAGTATCAATGATTAATTCAGAGGTAGGCAACCTCCAGTATCAACGAGTAGTTCAGGGGTAGGCAGCCTCCAGTATCAATGATTAATTCAGAGGTAGGCAACCTCCAGTATCAATAAGTAGTTCAGGGGTAGGGAACCTCCAGTATCAGTGAATAGTTCAGGGGTAGGGAACCTCCAGTATCAACGAGTAGTTCAGGGGTAGGCAACCTTCAGTATCAATGATTAGTTCATGGGTAGGGAACCTCGAGTATCAATGAGCAGTTCATGGGTAGGCAACCTCAGCACTCCAGTCCCATGAGGCACTGCAAGACTGACAGCAACAGGCATGACTCCCAGAGGCAGAGGTATGATGGGATTTGTAGTTTAATCACAGCTGGAGTGCCAAAGTTGCCTACATCATGTGTCAGAAGATTCCACTCAAAACCATTGACTGGCGTTCCATTTTAAGTCATCATGAAAGTCCAGTCAGAATAAACTATACATTGTTAAACGTAACATTGCAGTGTTTATCCTCATGACACATCACAGGAAGCACCTCCGTGGTTAACAGAGGACAGAATTAAAATTAGACTTGGGAAACTTAAAATTAATAAATTACCGGGACCGGATTGCTTGTACCCGAGGGTACTTGGGGAACTCAGTCAAGTAATTGCCAGATCATTGTTCCTAATTTTTACTGACAGTCTACTGACTGGAATGGTACCAGCTGATTGGAAAAAAGCCAATGTAGCACCAATATTTAAAAAGGGCCCAAAATACATCCCTGGGAATTACAGACCAGTTAGCCTAACATCAATAGTATGCAAGCTCTTGGAGGGGATGATAAGGGACTATATACAAGATTTTAGTAATAAGAACGGTATCATTAGCAGTAATCAGCATGCATTCATGAAGAATCGTTCTTGCCATACCAATCTATTAAATCTTCTTTGAGGAGGTGAGTTGCCATCTAGATAAAGGAAAGCCCGTAGACGTGGTGTATCTGGATTTTGCAAAAGCATTTGACACAGTTCCCCATAAACGTTTACTGTACAAAATAAAGGTCCGTTGGCATGGACCATAGGGTGAGTACATGGATTGAAAACTGGCTACAAGGGCAAGTTCAGAGGGTGGTGATAAAAGGGGAGTACTCTGAATGGTCAGGGGTGGGTAGTGGGGTTCCCCAGGGTTCTGTGCTGGGACCAATCCTATTTAATTTGTTCATAAACGACCTGGAGGATGGGGTAAACAGTTCAATCTCTGTATTTGCGGATGATACTAAGCTAAGCAGGGCAAAAACTTCTCCGCAGGATGTGGAAACCTTGCAAAAAGATCTGAACAAATGAATGGGATGGGCAACTACATGGCAAATGAGGTTCAATGTAGAAAAATGTAAAATAATGCATTTGGGTGGCAAAAATATGAATGCAATCTATACACTGGGGGGAGAACCTCTGGGGGAATCTAGGATGGAAAAGGACCTGGGGGTCCTAGTAGATGATAGGCTCAGCAATGGCATGCAATGCCAAGCTGCTGCTAACAAAGCAAACATAATATTGGCATTAAAAAGGGGATCAACTCCAGAGATAAAACGATAATTCTTCCACTCTACAAGACTCTGGTCCGGCCACACCTGGAGTATGCTGTCCAGTTCTGGGCACCAGTCCTCAGGAAGGATGTACTGGAAATGGAGCATGTACAAAGGGAGTTTAACAAGACTCATGGCCACTCATTAAAATTAGAAGAAAAGAGGTTTAACCTTAAACTGCATAGAGTGTTCTTTACTGTAAGAGCGGCAAGGGTGTGGAATTCCCTTCCACAAGCGGTGGTCTCAGCGGGGAGCATCGATAGTTTAAAAAAAACTATTAGATAAGCACCTGAACGACCGCAACATACAAGGATATACAATGTAATACTGATATATAATCACACACATAGGTTGGACTTGATGGATTTGTGTCATTTTTCAACCTCAACTACTATGTAACTATGTAACATTCTCCAAACTTTACCACAATTTACTCTAAGTAATAAGTTACACTCCAGGAAAAGATTACTTTATGAGGGTACATTAGAGTTATATGTAGCAAGGTCCCAGGCCTCTTTTTATCTAATGAGGACCTCCAGAGCCAGGAATAGCCGACATCCTTCTGTATGTGGTGGGTTGTGAGGCATGGTGGGTGCAAAGTAGTTAAAGTTATTGGGCGCCAGACACTTCTGGAATGCAAAAAGAAAGTTTATTTCTCTTAACATGGCTAGGGCCACGACACCCCTAGGTAGTTGCAAGATTATTGGCAGACTCCGAGACTTCAATAGGAAGACAGCCATGCAGGGAAAGGCATCCAGCAAGACGCCACATCTGCATGTGCAGGAATGCCGTTTCCTATGGCAACAGTCTTTAACAGTTCCTAACACAAACGTAGCAGTTCCTTCACTTTTGCTACAACCGATCCATGTAGTTCCTCAGCACACTGAGCTCCTGGTCTTTCCCTAGACCCACTGATTCACTGACGCGGACTCCCTTGAGCTCCTCAAATCTTCACAGTGGTATCTTCCTCAAGCGCCACCCCCGCTTCTCTGCTGGTCCCTAGCTTGGCACTCTAGATACCGCTCAAGCTTCACCCCCGCTGACCTGCTCGGTCCCCTAGCTTGACACACAAGGCTGCTCTGCAAGCATCTCCTCTGCTGCTTGGGTCCCTGGCTTGATTCCCACTGATGTTTCCCGATTCTTCACCATCCGTGGTTGGTGAGAATACTGCTCCGGTACTTGCTTCATTTACTCACTGTGGTCCCTGGTAATAAGGAGGATAGTCCCTTACTGGAGACAGCTTCCCCTCTACTTCTGACCACGACAGGTTCTTCCGCCGACAGAACCGTCATATCTGGTTGGACTGCAAGTCACAATCCCAACCCTACGCTGCTTTCTTGCTTCTGGATAGACCCTCAGACAGCCTAGCAGCCAGATGCCCCTGGGATAGGCCAAATCTCCGGGCTAGCAGCCCGGGCAATACAACACACGTCCACCCAGACCGCCGTCCAGGTGACACAGAACATAGATCACCTGACTCCACCCAAATATGTAGACTCTCCAAGCAGGCCAAGGGATTCAAGAAAACCCCTGCCCATTGGCTGAGATACCCCATTTACCCGTTACCTGATCTTGCATTGCCCTTCTCATAGCTAATACCACAAGCACCCGGCCACCTAGAGGTAGAAGAGAAAAGTGCAACAAGGCCAAACTTAGGGCGAAATCAATATCTCTATCAATCTCTATCAGAGATCTATCGATCTCTATCAATCAACCAGGATAATTATTCCTGGGAAGTAAATTTGTCAGGAGCAACCCTGCCTAAACTCCAGGGTACTACATATATACCATGTACAACAGTCTTCACCAGCTTCTCTCAACATTTTTAACATGGAGAAACCCTTGAAATATCTTTCAGGTCTCTGTAAACCCCTACTAATAATTAATTGTTATATGTACTGGTAATGGTCCATTAGCCAGTGGTCAGTGGGAAGAATGTTCCTTACATTGGTGGTCAGTGGGAAGAAGGCTCCTTACATTGGTGGTCAGTGGGAAGAATGTTCCTTACATTGGTGATCAGTTGAGAAGAATGTCCCTTACATTGGTGATCAGTGAGAAGAATGTTCCTTACATTGGTGACCAGTGGGAAGAATGTTCCTTACATTGGTGACCAGTGGGAAGAATGTTCCTTACATTGGTGACCAGTGGGAAGAATGTTCCTTACATTGGTGACCAGTGGGAAGAATGTTCCTTACATTGGTGACCAGTGGGAAGAATGTTCCTTACATTGGTGACCAGTGGGAAGAATGTTCCTTACATTGGTGACCAGTGGGAAGAATGTTCCTTACATTGGTGACCAGTGGGAAGAATGTTCCTTACATTGGTGATCAGTGGGAAGAATGTCCCTTACATTGGTGATCAGTGGGAAGAATGTTCCTTACATTGGTGATCAGTGAGAAGAATGTTCCTTACATTGGTGGTCAGTGGGAAGAATCCCTACAGATAGCTATAAAGATCATTGGTGTCAGCGGTCACATATCTGAGAAGCAGAAATTGCTCACTGAACATCTGGGAACCTCTAAAGGAACCCTGTTTGAAAAAGGCTGGTCTACACAGTTGAATATTCTAGTAAACAGAAACACCACATATAAAGAAATAAATATAATGGTGGTCCTACTGGAGTTTCACGGCCACCAAGACTTTTTACAAATCTGTCTGTTCTTTGTCTCAGTTCGGCCATGAAGGGATGTGAGCGTAGAATGTGATGAATGTCCTGGCCCTCCGTGAGCTTCTTCTCCATCATATTGAATCCATCCAAGAGCTGGTACAACGAGAGCCCAAGATGACTTCCAGAGAACTGCAGGAGCACAAAGGGAGGAATGGTACCGTCATCTCCAGCGTAAAACATAGATAAACTGCACAGCACACTAACACTTATCTATCCATCTGAACAAACCTGCTAAGTTGTCTGAGGCTAAAGATCAGCAGAATCGTAGACATGCCGGAACCATACTACATAGGAATCAGGGGTTAATTTACTAAATCTGGTGCACTCGTGTATGGTAGCCAATCAGCTTCTAACTTCAGCTTTTTCAATTAACCTTTGACAATAAAACCAGGAAGCTGATTGGTTTCTATGCAGAGCTGCTCCAGACGTTGCACTCTCCGGTTTTAGTAAATCAACCTCTCAGTGGCAAGCTGCAACAATTTCTCTTAGTGAAATCTCATGCGAGTAGTGTACATCACTCTATGGTCCAGCTCAGCCTCTTCCAAAATTTTTAACATGGAGGGACCCTTAAAATAGCTTTCCATTCTCAGAGAATCCCTACTAATAATTCATTTCTCTACTGTTCATGGTACATATCATCATGGTGTGATGGTCAGCAGGAAGAATACCCCTTACATTTGTGGTCAATGGGAAGAGTTTTCATGTCCAGTCTACTGCCCATACCAGTGATTGCTGGATAAAATGTCTTACTCATTAATATACTGTACCAGTTTGGTATATTACTTTGCAACCATTTACCTTAGTCAGGAGAACCAGGGACATCCCATTCCACAGTGGCAGGCAGTACATGGAATGAGGCATCATGGGGCAATAGCCATCCCTTAGGTTGGCATCCAGAAATACCCTCCTTGTGTTGGTGGATTCAGGTAAAGGGCCAGAAAGAATCTTCAGACTGTCTTCTGCAATCTGAGGGTCATAGGATACAGATCACTTTGCATCCTGTAAGTCCGTTATACAGTTACTTAACACAATCCAACATTTCCACACAAGCGTTACCTGGATTTCAGGATCTCCCAGGCTAGAGGTGGACGATGCGTCATCCAGCCAGCTACCATCACCTTCAATATTAAACACAGCATTAATTTTGTAATTTTCAAAAGAAAAAAAAAAAAAAAAGGGTTTTCATAGTTACTGGATTTAATTTCCTGAATTCTTATTAAGAGATCTTAATAATGCAGACGATGACCTGACACATTATTAATTCCAAGGTCAGAGTACATATAAAAGCAGATAATCATCAGACCATATTTTCTTATTACTCTATTATTCTAAGGGGCCACCACCCTTCAGGAAAGGCCAGCTAAGTTCTGAACTTTACTAATAACTAGCAGAAAGATGTCCCATTTTTTGCCTGTCTTGGACTTAAAAATAAGCAAATTAGGCAGACTTGATAGACCACTAGGGGCGTTTTTTTGACATCATGCAGGGTAGGCTGCACCCTCTAATTGTGGGTGCACAGATGCTGACATCGTCAGAGGTCAGAGCTGAGAAGGGGTGGAAATGAGATGTGGATGCAGAGGTAATGGTCTGTGAAAAAGAGCTGAACCCTATACTCTGTATGCAGTGCACCCCTGAACTCTGTATGCAGCGCACCCCTGAACTCTGTATGCAGCGCACCCCTGAACTCTGTATGCAGCGCACCCCTGAACTCTGTATGCAGCGCACCCCTGAACTCTGTATGCAGCGTACCCCTGAACTCTGTATGCAGCGCACCCCTGAACCCTGTATGCAGCGCACCCCTAAACCCTGTATGCAGCGCACCCCTAAACCCTGTATGCAGCGCACCCCTAAACCCTGTATGCAGCGCACCGCTAAACCCTGTATGCAGCGCACCGCTAAACCCTGTATGCAGCGCACCCCTAAACCCTACACTCTGTATGCAGCGCACCCCTAAACCCTACACTCTGTATGCAGCGCACCCCTAAACCCTACACTCTGTATGCAGCGCACCCCTAAACCCTACACTCTGTATGCAGCGCACCCCTAAACCCTACACTCTGTATGCAGCGCACCCCTAAACCCTACACTCTGTATGCAGCGCACCCCTAAACCCTACACTCTGTATGCAGCGCACCCCTAAACCCTACACTCTGTATGCAGCGCACCCCTAAACCCTACACTCTGTATGCAGCGCACCCCTAAACCCTACACTCTGTATGCAGCGCACCCCTAAACCCTACACTCTGTATGCAGCGCACCCCTAAACCCTACACTCTGTATGCAGCGCACCCCTAAACCCTACACTCTGTATGCAGCGCACCCCTGAACATTATATACAGCACACTCCTGAACCCTACACTCTGTATGCGGCGCACCCCTGAACCCTACACTCTGTATGTGGCGCACCCCTGAACATTATATACAGCACACCCCTGAACCCTACACTCTGTATGCGGCGCACCCCTGAACCCTACACTCTGTATGCGGCGCACCCCTGAACCCTACACTCTGTATGCGGCGCACCCCTGAACCCTACACTCTGTATGCGGCGCACCCCTGAACCCTACACTCTGTATGCGGCGCACCCCTGAACCCTACACTCTGTATGCGGCGCACCCCTGAACCCTACACTCTGTATGCGGCGCACCCCTAAACCCTACACTCTGTATGCGGCGCACCCCTAAACCCTACACTCTGTATGCGGCGCACCCCTGAACATTATATACAGCACACTCCTGAACCCTACACTCTGTATGCGGCGCACCCCTGAACCCTACACTCTGTATGCGGCGCACCCCTGAACCCTACACTCTGTATGCGGCGCACCCCTGAACCCTACACTCTGTATGCGGCGCACCCCTGAACCCTACACTCTGTATGCGGCGCACCCCTGAACCCTACACTCTGTATGCGGCGCACCCCTGAACCCTACACTCTGTATGCGGCGCACCCCTGAACCCTACACTCTGTATGCGGCGCACCCCTGAACCCTACACTCTGTATGCGGCGCACCCCTGAACCCTACACTCTGTATGCGGCGCACCCCTGAACCCTACACTCTGTATGCAGTGCACCCCTGAACCCTACACTCTGTATGCGGTGCACCCCTGAACCCTACACTCTGTATGCAGCGCACCCCTGAACCCTGCACGTTATATACAGCACATCCCTGAACCCTGCACGCTATAGGTAGCGCACCCCTGAACTCTTCAGGTAATGCACTCCTGGTATTTAATGGCCCTTTAAGACCCTCCCACTGCAATTTGACCACACCCGCTATTTTATGTGGTTTGGTTGGGGGGGGGCGTGGCTGAGTTCCTGCACCTATGCACTCCTGTTATGTAATGCCCCTTAAAGACCCTCCCACTGAATTTTGGCCAGACCCACCATTTGATGTGATTTGGGGGTGTGTGGCTGAGTTCCTGCCCCTATTGTCTGAGAAAAAAAGCCCTGCTTGGACATATATAGCAATTACCATGTTTAACTCTCACTTTTGCATTGTGTGCTCTCCTAATATATGTTTTAATGTATGTGACGAGTCCTCTGTTCTTACTAATCTATTAGAAGCAGGATTTACAGTTGGTCCACTTTGGTAGTTTTGCTTTGTGAAGAAACCAACAAAGCCGAATGAGCATCAAATGTATGATTATTATATTATTATACATGATTTATATAGCGCCAACAGTTTACGCAGCGCTTTACAATGTATAAGGGGGACAACACAATTACAGTACAGTTCAATACAAAAGGTACAGGAGGGCCCTGCTCGTAGAGCTTACATTCTAAAGGGAGGGGGTGGTGGTACAAAAGGTAATAGCTGCAAAGAATGATTTGATGGGGGTGGCTCAGGGACAGTTATGTGGGTGTGGGATAGGCTTCCCTGAATAAATGAGTTTTCAGGGATCTCCTAAAGGTGGACAGGGTAGGGGCTAATCGGACATACTGGGGCAGGGAATTCCAGAGGATGGGAGAGGCTCTGGAGAAGTCCTGAAGGCGAGCATGGGAGGAGGTAACAAGGGAGCTAGAGAGCAGCAGGTCCTGGGAGGAGCGGAGGGGGCGATTTGGGCGATATCTGCAGATGAGGTTGGTGATGTAGATGGGGGCGATGTTGTGAATGGCCTTGTATGTTGTGGTTAGCATTTTGAATTTTACACAGTGGGGTAGGGGAAGCCAGTGAAGGGATTGGCAGAGAGGAGCAGCAGTCACGGATCGATCAGTGAGGTGTATTAGTCTAGCAGCAGCATTCATAATAGACTGAAGGGGGGTTAGCCTGCTTAAGGGTAGGCCATTAAGGAGAGAGTTGCAGTAGTCGAGGCGGGAAATAATCAAGGAGTGAATAAGTTGCTTTGTGGTGTCATTAGTCAGGAAGGGTCGAATTCTGATCAACAAGGTGAAATCTGGCCGGTTACTGTACATAATGGTGCATTGTGTGGTCTTAACATTTTCTCGCCCAGCAATATTAGAATAATTAAATCCTCCCCCATCTCTGCATCTAAAATGAAATAACCACTAAATCAGCAATAAGTTATCATGTGCACACATGAAAATAGGCATAGTGTGGTCTCAGGTGCCCCATGTCCAGGCTGGAACCAACACAATGCAGCAACTGGGAGCCACACAGACTGGTGGACTGCTTATGATCACTGTCATCCGGCAGGGATCACCTGACAAGGCAGTGTTTTTTAGGCACTGTTCTGATGGATTCTTCTCTTTACTGTTAAGAAACCAATAATGCCTTTTATTTACTGACACATTGTGAACATTTGATGCCTTCTGATAAGAATTACTCTTGTCACAAAGAATCAATGCGTCTTGCTACAGAAACCCACCAACCCAATGAAATTAGTTATTTACTTAATTACACTGAGTAGTGGGCACCTAAAAATAAGGTGCAATTAAAAACACTTTTTTCAGCCCCAAAAAATTTGCTACACGAGATGCCAAACAGCAATTTCAAGTATACAGTTACTTCTCCCTCTTCCTATTAGTCCTTCTTCCAGAAAGGCTAAATCAAATTCAGGGAGCTTGATCCCACCACCCAAAATCCTTTTTAACAGGCATTTTGTCACAAAAACCATCACAATTTATATTGCCCGACAATAGATGACTACCCAACAATGGCGCCCAACCCAACAACAGAGGACTACCCAACAAGGGAACCCTACCCAACAAGGGAACCCTACCCAACAAGGGAACCCTACCCAACAAGGGAACCCTACCCAACAAACGGAACCCTACCCAACAAACGGAACCCTACCCAACAAACGGAACCCTACCCAACAAACGGAACCCTACCCAACAACATAATCCTACCCAAACAATGGAACCCTACCCAAACAACGGAGCACTACCCAACAATGGAGATTTTGTATATCTCATTAGAGGCCAGACTTCTCACTGGGCCAGAGATATAAGCATTCTGTCAATTCCATTCCCCAAAAGCTATGTGAAAAGATTTTCACAAATATGTGCAACAATATCTGTCATCATTTTTTCTTTATTATTGATTAAATGTATTTTATTTCAATTCTAATTTATTTGATTTTGCTTTATTTAACTTTCTCTTCCTTTTTACTCAGGTTATTTTGATATGGACAAAATTTCAAACTGTTCATCCATGCTTAATAAATAAGTTAAGAGTATGACCTAATATTATATAGTTCGTATGTACTGTTTTAACCTTTATACCAAGTATATGTTTTGTTTGAGATAATATGTCTTGTAACCTTTTATTTGTAAATCTTATCCAGAAAAAAAAAAAAAAAAAAAAAAGGAAAAAATAAACAAAAATTAATACACCAAACCACTTAGGCCGGGTTTACACATATGCGATTTGGGTGACAGGAGAGTGTGAATGGCTCTTAATGGAGCCGGTTCACACAGCTCCGGGGTCGGCCGCAGTCCGCATTGAAAAAGGGTCCTGTGCGTCTTCTGGTACGATTCAGGCAAAAATTCGGACCCGATTCGCAGCTGAAAATCGGTGAACAGGGACGCACCAGATCCCTCGCTGTGAACCGCGTCCGCAGCGTTTGTGAACGGAGCCTCATTCTGGTTCCCCATACACAGTGAAGTCATTACTTTTAGAGAAATAAAAGAGCCCAAAAGTGAAGTTTCACACCTCATTTTATGGAAGGATTAAAACAAGAATACTGATTGGGCAACATTGGGCATTCCAGGCAAACATTTTATTTTCTCCAACTGAAGCATTTAGCTCCTTAATGTGCATTACTGGATTTTCTATTCATTGGATTTCTCTATGTACTTTTGTCATGGTAAACTCAGCTCCTTTACCACCCAATGTACTATCACATTGACCTGGCATAGGAGGGGGCGGATAATGTCAAAATGGTCACTAGGGAATCATCAACTACACCAAGTATGAGAATCAATGGGACTCTAGGATGTGAAGGATTTAAATGACGTCCACAAATAACAGTAAGTGCCTCCAATCAGTAAACTTTACTTCCTCCCATTCCTGTGGACAGGTGTGAACTGGTATGTGCATTATATGATGTACTAACAAGTGTTAGCAGAGACTCAATTCATGAGGCAATGTACTATTATAGTGACCATTATCTCCCCACATTTCCTTAGAAACAAACCTGAACTGGTTGCACTTGGCGATGGGTTGGGGGTAAAATACTCTTCTTGGGCCACATTGTCTTCTATGTCCTAAAATAGTAATAGAACATCTTACTGTATACTGCAGCCAGAGAGGGGAAAAGAAAATTTAAAACAACAAAAAAAATGAACTTCCTAATAGAGGTGCACTGCATGGAAATTTTGTTGCCAAAACCGAAAATGCAGGATGCACTTGGCCGAAAACCAAAACAAAAAATTACAGTTTTTAAAAAAATATATATATTTTTATATAGAATTGTATTCGACTTTTTATTACCATGAATTTAAAGAAATATGAATTTGTCGGTCATTATCGGCACCTTTAGCGCAAGAAAAGCTTAAGAAATATGTATCCCTTAAAATTCTTTGTATGTCTTCACACTGGTCTGTTGCGCTTCCGCTGTGGTGTTAAAAATCCTGCTGGCTGCATTTTTGGTCAGTAAAAAAAAAAAAAAAAAAAAAAAAAAAAACACACACCAAAAACGCACACGGCGGTGACCCCTTTAGTCCTACACTCCTGGATTCCTTCCCATCAATATATACTAATGAATTCATGTTTTAATCACCAATGGGACTCGACTACCAATGTTGATTTACAATTTGCACCGTGCACTTTATTTAGAGACACTATCAATCACATGATGGTGTTAGAGTTTTTTGTATATGCTAATCAACAGGGGCGGCCCGTCCATTAAGGGCGCACGGGCGTCGACCGTGTCCATTGCCGCCTCCCCTATCAGGACACCGGACCGTGGATTCCAATGCAGAGGGGCTGTATTTTTTCGAAGCACCGATTAGAACCAGAGGCTCTAATATGCTTCAATATAGGGAGGGCTCGGGTCGCAGAGAGTGTGCTTCGAGCCCACCCAGGTGTGTTACAACAGCGAATCAATATCAACAACCGATGGGGTAAGTGCCGGGGGGGGGGGGTTCCGCCGACCGACCAACCGGGCGGGGGGGCGGGGGGGTGGGGAGGGCGGGAGTTGGGTTGTGGTGGTTGTTTGCCACCCCCTCCCCTCCAAAAAAAAAAAAAAAACTGCTTCCACTGCTAATCACAATTTATTTTGTATATCATGGTATGTTGATATGTCAATACTCAACATTTGATTCTTAACGCTGCACTGTTTTCACTTTATTAATGAGAACATTGGGCCCCATTCGCACCTCAGAGATTTGAAGCTTCACCAGAAGTGTTTCAACGCTCAGCTCCAGGATTTCCGGGATATTCGGAGTGTGTACAGCTGAGCATTGGGTCGCTGGAAGCTTAAAGCCTAGCGCTCAAAAAAGTCTTTTTTTTTTTTTTTGCACACTGGTTTTCATTGGCTAATAATAAATTAAAAAGAAAGCTCAAGCCTGAAACATGTTCAAAAATACAAAAGCCCCCCCCCCCCCAAAAAAAAAAAAAAAGTCCTAAAATGATCAAAGATGCTCAGCCCAAGTGTGACTGGGGCCAAAGTCATGAACCATAAATCAATTCCAATATTCCTATTAAATATCCTATTTCCTGTAATATAGTTTTTTTTTTTTTTACTAGAAGTGAGAGGAGTCATGTAAGGTTGAGCACAGCCCTGTCTGGGACGGAGTCCTCTTACCTGGACATTCTGGTCCGGAGGGGTGCTGTATACGGGGTACAGATCCTGAACAATGAGAATTAAGGACAAGAGGTCTGCAGGCCTCAGGGAGCTGGCATTTCGGCTGGAAGCAATGGAATGAAGAATATCTATTATTATTGGTAAAAGTAAATCACTTTGTATAAATGATTATAAATGTATTTTTTTTAAAGTGTCTGTGAAAGATTGAACTCAGAATTGTATTTGTAGAATGGACAGCCGCCCTTCATGAGATTCCTCTGCAGACCGCAATCCCTTCCGCAGGATACAAAGACTGGCGCTGTCACCATTGCAGTTTTAAAAAGGTGCAGCTTTGGGACTGCTGTCCTAATCCTGGCTTCGCTAGCTATGGAGTCCCTAACCTGGAACAGCAGACACCACAGACTTCATTGGTTGCTCTAGAGCAAAAATAAACAGGATAGCGCGGCCAGGATCAGGAGAAGAACATAAACCCCTCTTTTGCAGTCCTGTCCCCTCCTCCTCCTCATTCATAAAACAAAGCCTGGGGCTGTAACTGGCCAGGAGGTGCGGGGGGGGGGGGCAGAGACAACTGCAGTGCTGGAGCTCATTTATTAAGAGCAGCCCGAAGGAACAGCGGGAGCTCTACTAATCCCACCATCAAGCTGACTTGCAGGCCACATAAGTTCACATGACCAAGGTTTCCTTCTGGAGCAAAAGAAGATCTTACTGATGAAACCATGGTAAGGTTAACGTGCTTGGAGTTGAGCTTTAAAGTGAGCAATTGCATCGGCCAAAGATGGGTTTTTCCAAAAGTCCAAAGGGCAATGACTTATACATGGCTTCCAACTAATGACCTCCCTTATGACAATGTTATTGACAACATTGGTAGTCTGGCTGTCATGGTGATCCTATCACTTCAATAACTTTCCAAGTAACGGACCTGAAAGTAGTATTCAGGAGAAGTTAGAACTTCTTATGTATGCGTTCTGGGAAGGGACTCATTATAATAAACAGGAGCGTTGGCTTTACAGACATCCAGCATACCTATGGATTTCTCTCAGTAGGTTTCTTTAGAAGAGTGCCCTCTTTGACCTTTCTGTGGCAATGGTGGTCATTGGTGGTCTGTAGACCTCTGGTCAATCCTGCGATGAGTGGGGTTTACTGCAGGACACATTGCATGTTCTCACAAATCACCATACCACATTCTTAGTTTGAAGTTCCGTTGTGGACTTACTTTGAAGATGCAATGTTGACGTCAGCAACCTCCGTCCCTGGAGGCGGCCACTGGCAGTTATCAAAGTCCATGCAGGACTGAGGGTGCGAGGATCTTCGATCTTTAACAAGGGCACCCTAATCAAAACCTTTTGAGTTCCCCCTTTTCAAATGATAGCTCAGATATGGTGCTCACATACACTAAGAGTACCACAGGGCTTGTTTTCCAGAAGCTTTCTTTTAGGGAAATGGTGGTTCTACTCACAGAGCAAACAAAACATCTTTTCTAATTCTCTAAATGTTGCTGGTTAAAACCATTAGCCAAAATCTACTCAACTTTAGTTCAACCTTACAGTTATTTCCTTTTGAAAGCAACCACATCATCAGTAGGAAACCAAGTCCCCTGCCAGCATGCTGTAGAGTGCCCCCCCCCCCACTCTGTGTGTGAAAGCAGGGGTGTCTCTGCAGAAGCCCAACAAGCCCCCCCTGCTGAGTCCAACCTATAGCACTACAATCAGCAAATTCCATGCTTCCTGTTGATTGGAAAGCTCTAGCTTTGACTCAGTAGGGGACATGACAAGTCTATGTAGAGACACCGCTGCTTCTACGCAGAGCAAGGATCTTTCTCTAAAGCATGCTGGCAGTGGACAGGCTTTTCTGCTCAGGCTGTGGCTCTTTTCTCAAGGAAACAAACTGTAAGACTTGGAACAGCTTTAGTTTTCATGCACCTGGATAATACATAGCAGATTTCAAATGAATGCTGGGCTTTGGTGAGCTATGTTTTCTGAACATAATTGATATGCTTTCTTGAAAGTGATCATTAGATTTTGTACCTTGAGAAGAGAGCCAGAAGTTTGGTATTCACTAAAATGAAAGCATGCAGCACTTCCTCTCCACCCCGTTCATTGCTACTGTTTATGTATTGTACAATCTGTTTCTCCAAGAACTCGATGCATTGCTCACAAAGCTTTGGGTGAATCAGACGCTCCACAGCCTGTTGGGGTAAAAAACACACATTATAAAATCCATCAGATGCTGAGCACTAGTGTCCGAAGCTGAACATCAAGGTCCGGTGACTTTTATCTGGTCCTTCCATCCTCTCTAATCTACTAATCACTGGCTTTACACATCTTGAAATCCTCTCGTCCTCCTCTAATCTTCTTCCATTTCTACAGGAAAACAGTAATAATGGAAAAATCTACAAGGTTCCGACCTGTACCCATAAATTATCAAATTACCTTATTTTATGGGGGTTATAATATATTAATTTAATAGCTTCCAGGTTGGAAAGCCAAGGTCTTTCTGGTTCCTTCATATCCCAAAACCACAACCTTAAAGAGAGGATGTCAAAATAAAAAGACCAAGCTGCTTTTACTGAATTGTTTTCACAAGTGTAAGGTCTAAAGCCTTCATGTTCATGCTCTTTTCTGTATCTAGTGAGTTACTATTCACAAGAAGGTAGCCAGTAGAGTCAGAAATCCCAGGCATGCGTACTTGTTCCAGGTAAGTGAGCCAGTAGGGAGAGTAATGGTCCTGGAATGAAACCTTTCAAGACCAACTATGGGCCTACTTTTTATTTTCTTAATTGGGTCCCGAGTATATCTAGTGGTAGTCACATTCGACAGAACTTGTAGCAAACAGACCTGAAGAAGTGGATTGAAGAAGCTACAAAACGTCTTCTACATTACAGAACAAGTCCAGGTGAATGTTACCAACTACTACTAGATATACAGTGGGGACGGAAAGTATTCAGACCCCCTTAAATTTTTCACTCTTTGTTATATTGTAGCCATTTGCTAAAATCATTTAAGTTCATTTTTTTTCCTCATTAATGTATACACAGCACCCCATATTGACAGAAAAACACAGAATTGTTGACATTTTTGCAGATTTATTAATAAAGAAAAACTGAAATATCACATGGTCCTAAGTATTCAGACCCTTTGCTCAGTATTTAGTAGAAGCCCCTTTTGATCCAATACAGCCATGAGTCTTTTTGGGAAAGATGCAACAAGTTTTTCACACCTGGATTTGGGGATCCTCTGCCATTCCTCCTTGCAGATCCTCTCCAGTTCTGTCAGGTTGGATGGTAAACGTTGGTGGACGGCCATTTTTAGGTCTCTCCAGAGATGCTCAATTGGGTTTAAGTCAGGGCTCTGACTGGGCCATTCAAGAACAGTCACGGAGTTGTTGTGAAGCCACTCCTTCGTTATTGTAGCTGTGTGCTTAGAGTCATTGTCTTGTTGGAAGGTAAACCTTCTGCCCAGTCTGAGGTCCTGAGCACTCTGGAGAAGGTTTTCATCCAGGATATCCCTGTACTTGGCCGCATTCATCTTTACCGCAAATGCAACCAGTCGTCCTGTCCCTGCAGCTGAAAAACACCCCCACAGCATGATGCTGCCACCACCATGCTTCACTGTTGGGACTGTATTGGACAGGTGATGAGCAGTGCCTGGTTTTCTCCACACATACCGCTTAGACTTAAGGCCAAAAAGTTCTATCTTGGTCTCATCAGACCAGAGAATCTTATTTCTCACCATCTTTGAGTCCTTCAGGTGTTTAGCAAACTCCATGCGGGCTTTCATATGTCTTGCCCTGAGGAGAGGCTTCCGTCAGGCCACTCTGCCATAAAGCCCCGACTGGTGGAGGGCTGCAGTGATGGTTGACTTTCTACAACTTTCTCCCATCTCCCGACTGCATCTCTGGAGCTCAGCCACAGTGATCTTTGGGTTCTTCTTTACCTCTCTCACCAAGGCTCTTCTCCCCCGATAGCTCAGTTTGGCCGGATGGCCAGCTCTAGGAAGGGTTCTGGTCATCCCAATTGTCTTCCATTTAAGGATTATGAAGCCGCTGTGCTCTTAGGAACCTTAAGAGCAGCAGAAATTATTTTGTAACCTTGGCCAGATCTGTGCTTTGCCACAATTCTGTCTCTGAGCTCTTCAGGCAGTTCCTTTGACCTCACGATTCTCATTTGCTCTGACATGCACTGTGAGCTGTAAAGTCTTATATAGACAGGTGTGTGGCTTTCCTAATCAAGTCCAATCAGTATAATCAAACACAGCTGGACTCAAATGAAGGTGTAGAACCATCTCAAGGATGATCAGAAGAAATGGACAGCACCTGAGTTAAATATATGAGTGTCACAGCAAAGGGTCTGAATACTTAGGACCATGTGATATTTCAGTTTTTCTTTTTTAATAAATCTGCAAAAAATGTCAACAATTCTGTGTTTTTTCTGTCAATATGGGGTGCTGTGTGTACATTAATGAGGAAAAAAATGAACTTAAATGATTTTAGCAAATGGCTGCAATATAACAAAGAGTGAAAAATTTAAGGGGGTCTGAATACTTTCCGTCCCCACTGTACCATGATCTGGATTCATGAGACCAACTACTACTAGATCTACCAAAGCTTGACAAATTTTCCTTGAATCTAGGAAGAAAGCTAAAAAAAGTTAGGAGCCATTTTTTTCTAACAAACAGAACTTACGGGTGGAACATGTAACATATTACCGAAGGTGAACTTATCCTTTAACCCTTTCACAGCCAGAGCCATTTTTGCACATTTAAAAAATTATTTTAGGGCTGAAGATTACATAAAACCCCCAAAACACAAAACTAAAATATACCATGATCTGGATCCATGAGACCAACTACTACTAGATCTACCATGATCTGGATCCATGAGACCAACTACTATTAGATATACTATGATCTGGATCCATGAAACCAACGAATACTGGATATACCATGATCTGGATCCAAGAGACCATCTACTAATAGATATACCATGATCTGGATCTGTGAGACCAACTAATACTGGATATTTCTTGATCTTGATCCATGAGGCCAACTACTACTAGATATAGCATGACCTGAAAACTTGAGAATCTTCAGACACAGGTCACTCAGTAGCCTAAAAAAAAAAGAAGGAAGGAGTAGCTCCTGCTGTGATACTCATTTCCTGACTGGCACTGTCCCCTGCAGGGAATACTTTCTGCCACTAGATGACCTCTAGTGAGGTAATCTAGAGTCTGAGTGACCTTTGAATCTGCCAGGTTGAATGACTCCCAGCTTCATCCAACCCAGAAGACTGAAGAACTCCTGTAAGTGCTGGAAGTTACAGACTTGTCTTCTGAGGAGGTGGCACCCACATCATTGTGTCAGTGTCATTCTCTGCATCAAGGGCCACCCGAGAAGATCAAACCAGAAAGAGAACCCTGTACATTATATGATCCCCGGAAAAAAAAAAAAATCTGGGAGGCAACAGGGAGAAGGGGTGGTGGGAGAAAGTTGAGCTCATAGCCTAAAGCTGCAGTTTAAAAAACAAGAGAAAATTTAAGTTTCTATAATGAAATCCTGCAGGGAGGAAGGCTTTTCCAATATTTTCCTACTTTACATCTTCTGGTTTTTGTTCGTTTTTTCACAGCATTATGGACTTCTTACTGGCGATAATTTGTCTACTTCAATATTTTTAAGCTAACACAAAACATAAATTTGTCACTTATTGGGTTTTATAACTGTAAACTCTCTGGCAGAGACAACCATTGCGTTGGGTTGCATCACCAAAACCGAGCATAAATGTCCAAGAGCGGAATTGTATTTCGTGAACTATGTGGAGTGACAGAACAAACATCATTCACCTCTACTGCAAAGCTCTGGTCTTCATTTCGTAGAGTGCTGTATGTAAGGAGAAGACTCTGGAACGTCTTCCACACCAAGATCCTCTGATCCGAATCAGGAGGCCGTAACCTGCATTGGAGAAATGAGAACAATTTATTTCCAGATGAATGGCCGTCAGGATTTCATGCGACAGCATGATGCCAAAAAAATGGCACCAAGACCAAGAGATCTGGCAAAGCTGGATGTTCACAAACAATAACCAGAAACTTGAATTTATTATGATGGCCAAATGAACAATTTTTCTTTTTATGTCGTTTGTGTCCCACCTGGTTTACTCACAAATTCCAATGCTGTGAAGATGACAGGTGTCAGCAGGGATGACAGCGTCTGTTAAGAGAGTGGAATGCGGCCTGGCCGTCCAGTGCCCCAAAGATGTTCAAAGAAGCTGTGACCCTACGCTTTCCATCCTCATTAGGAATGTTTCCCTATTGCTAGTACTATCCTTATCAGATGAGGTACCTAGCCCTATTCTATCACTCCGCCTGACCCAAGATGGCTGCTGGAGTCAAATGGGGCATCCAGCATCCAATTGGGTGCTTTCCCAGTGACCCCAGGAAACCATAGAGGAACTGTGTTTCCCTTGATTTCTTCAACTGAGGGAGAGCACCACCTATAGTTGATAAAGTGGACTGCACCTGCCTACAGATGTTTCAGGTTCTCCCTCAGCCTCTGACCCCCGGGAACCCTTTATTGGCTTCTGTACCCCTTAAACTACCCTTCCCCTCCTTAACCAGGTTGAAATAGCCATTGTTGCACAATTTTACTTTCCTCAATTTTGGTGTGGATGCGAACACAGACTATAATGTCTCCTATTCTGCTACATTCATAATCTACATCCCATATTACTGTGACCTTGAAGAGATGTGAAAGTATCTCAGATGGTTTATGCCACTTTTCTTTATTACATTTTCAGTAAGGGCATACATTATCAGTGTCCTGATAGATCACTACTGCCTAGTCCTACATTTGTAACAATCATCTTATACCCACGTCTGCTATAGCCCACAGTAAAATAATCCAGTAGGAAAAGCAGTATATAGCTGCCATATCAGTTCAAAAAATTATTTAAATTTTAGGAGATTCTGCTTATCTTCCTCAACACAGAAAAACGTTACTAAATGTACAGTAATCCACATTAAATATATTTGATACATAATACCGGTGATAGGTAGGATGGAGTTCTATCTCCTCATACGTACTCCTTCCTGATGAGCTGCCCATCCAATGTCACCAGACCAAAGTGCACCTCCGTCAGTCTCTTCAACACATAAAGCTTACGCCGTAAATCGTCCTCCGTCTCCGATCCGTCACCATTAACAGCAATGAAGAGACATTCTCCAAACTGCAGATAGAGGATATGAAATACTGTAGTAGCAAAAATACCTCAGATGAACGCCACACCCCAAATGGACCGCTGAACCCGCCTATTGGATGGCCTAAACAATATATGAGCCGGGCATAGATCTCTCCCAGAAAACAGATGTGGAGTTTTCACCATTTCCTGAAATATTTGTTCATTGTGTTTTTTTTTTTCTTCAGGAGAGCAATTATGTATGTATGTATGCATGCATGCATGCATGCATGCATGTACGTGAGATAGGGACCTTTAGATTGTAAGCTCCTAGGGGCAGGGACTGGTGTGAATGTATTATATGTAAAAGCGCAGCATAAATTGTAAGCACTATATAAGTACCTGTAACACATTGTCATGGTGAGGTCCAGGTCGAGGTCGCCTTTGTCATGGTGAGGTCCAGGTCGAGGTCGCCTTTGTCATGGTGAGGTCCAGGTCGAGGTCGCCTTTGTCATGGTGAGGTCCAGGTCGAGGTCGCCTTTGTCATGGTGAGGTCCAGGTCGAGGTCGCCTTTGTCATGGTGAGGTCCAGGTCGAGGTCGCCTTTGTCATGGTGAGGTCCAGGTCGAGGTCGCCTTTGTCATGGTGAGGTCCAGGTCGAGGTCGCCTTTGTCATGGTGAGGTCCAGGTCGAGGTCGCCTTTGTCATGGTGAGGTCCAGGTCGAGGTCGCCTTTGTCATGGTGAGGTCCAGGTCGAGGTCGCCTTTGTCATGGTGAGGTCCAGGTCCAGGTCGCCTTTGTCATGGTGAGGTCCAGGTCGAGGTCGCCTTTGTCATGGTGAGGTCCAGGTCGAGGTCGCCTTTGTCATGGTGAGGTCCAGGTCGAGGTCGCCTTTGTCATGGTGAGGTCCAGGTCGAGGTCGCCTTTGTCATGGTGAGGTCCAGGTCGAGGTCGCCTTTGTCATGGTGAGGTCCAGGTCGAGGTCGCCTTTGTCATGGTGAGGTCCAGGTCGAGGTCGCCTTTGTCATGGTGAGGTCCAGGTCGAGGTCGCCTTTGTCATGGTGAGGTCCAGGTCGAGGTCGCCTTTGTCATGGTGAGGTCCAGGTCATCATGGTGAGATCCAGATCGTCGTCATCAATAATAATTTTTCGTTTTATAAATGTCATAAAACGTTCATAAAAATAAGGTGTATCAAATCTCAAAAAACACCTTTCTGAGATTTTCAGAGGGGGAGCAAAAATGTAACTTTTTTTAAGTTTTGACTGTATTTTAAGAATAAAACAATGTGAATAATTGAGAATGCACATAAATCAGAGGAAAGAACATACACCACACAGTGGTTTTCCCAGCAGGGGGCAGGAGAGAACTAGAACAAGACAAAGCCAGGAGAGGCCCCGATCCAAACACAGCGCCTGAGGCAGGTGCCTCCTGCCTCCTCCTCGGCCCGGCCCTGGAAGGGACATTTAGATGTTGGACTTCCTGGACTCCAGAGATTTTTATTTTATAAATCTGAAATAACTTGCCATGTGAAGAACACAGAGATGTTCATTCTCAGTGGTGAAGCAGGTATAGGTGTCACCGATCTTCTCCAACAGCGTCACACAAGAGATGATCAGAGGGGCAAACAGAGTATTGATGCTGTCACCAAATGTTGGAGACTGAGAAGAGAAAAATTTTGAGAATATCCTGACATTATTATAAAAGTATAAGAAATATACAATACATATACTTATGAATGGTGAACTCTAGGCAAACACTGATCATGTATGTGAAAGGTCTTATCTGACCAGAGATTTTTTTGCTGTTTATTAATGTTATTATTCAGGGACCCCATCCAGACAGCCTAGCAAGGTCACTAACCTACAGTGCAGTTAAACTCTAGAGCCTGAGCCATCACCCTCCCCCAACCTGCCGACTGGACAATGAAGAAGCAACAATGCAATGATGAGGTCATCACTTTGCTCTTTCTTCCAGTCAGCAAGCTCTCAGTGTTACATTGATGGTGCTGGACAAAGAAACAGAACCTACAGTACTGCCCCCCCCCCCCCCCCCCCCCCAAATAAGTCTACTGTGCAGGAGATTACAGGAAGCCAATATAAAATAAAAATGCAATTATTTAACCACTTGCGTTCTGGAAGATTTACCCATCTTCATGACCAGGCCATTTTTTGCCATACGGCACTGCATTATTTTAACTGACAGTTGCGTAGTCGTGCGACTCTGTACCCAAATAAAATGCATGTCCTTTTTTTCCCACAAATAGAGCTTTCTTTTGGTGGCATTTGATCACCTCTGTGGTTTTTACTTTTTGTGCTATAAACAAAAAAAAGAAGAAGAGCGACAATTTTGAAAAAAAAAAATTTTTTTTTTTTTTACTCTCTGCTATAAAACATATCCAATAAAAAAAATAAATTAAAAAAAAATCTAATTTCTTCATAAATTTAGGCCAAAATGTATTCTGCTACATATTTTTAGTAAAAAATCTTTACTAAAAAATTTTAGTAAAAAAAAAAAAAAATCTCAATAAGTGTACATTGATTGGTTTGCACAAAAATGATACAGTCTACAAACTATGGGATATACTGGAATTTGTATTTATTTAGTTCTTCTTATACTAGTAATGTCAGCGATCGGTGACTTTTGGTATTAGGAGGAGGAATAGTGCCCCATCGTTGGCATCATAGGGAGAAATAGTGTCCAAGTGTTGTCAGATGGTGGAATACTGTCTCCTACTAGTAGGAGGAATAGTGTCCCAAGAGCCGGATAAAAGACAAGCAAAGGGCCACATTCGGCCCCCCGGGGAGCAGTGTGGGGACGACTGCTCTACAGATATATCCATTACTCACTTTATAAAAACAGATAACCCCATTGATAAGTGCTCCTTTAGACCCCTTTCACACCGGGCCGCCTATAGCGTCGGCGGTAAAACGCCGCTATTTTTAGCGGCATTTTACCGTCAGATTTGCGGCGCATTTCGCCTACTAGCGGGGTGCATTTACCCCCGCTAGTGGCCGAGAAAGGGTTAAAACTGCCCGCAATGCGCCGCAATGGCGGCGTTTTGCCAGCGATATCCCAGCGCTGCCCCGTTGATTTCAATGGGGAGCAGCGGTGGAGGAGCGGTAAACACACTGCTCCTTCACCGCTCCAAAGAAGCTGCTGGCAGGACTTTTCCTGACGTCCTGCCATCGCCCACTCCAGTGTGAAATCCCTCGGGCTCGGGCCCTCGGGCTTTCACACAGGAGACAATGCTGCAGCTGTTTGAGAGCGGATTACAGGCGCTATTTTTCACGCTATAGCGCCTGCAAAATGCCCTCGGTGTGAAAGGGGTCTTTTAAGTCGCAGCAGTGTCAAAGGGGCCTAAAGCAGAGCTCCACCCAAGGGGGGAAGCTCCAGTGCAGCCTTAGCAGCACACATCAGTGCCGCCTCACCAGGGGCCATCAGTGCCGCCTCACCAGGGGCCATCAGTGCCGCCTCACCAGGGGCCATCAGTGCCGCCTCACCAGGGGCCATCAGTGCCGCCTCACCAGGGGCCATCAGTGCCGCCTCACCAGGGGCCATCAGTGCAGCCTCACCAGGGGCCATCAGTGCAGCCTCACCAGGGGCCATCAGTGCAGCCTCACCAGGGGCCATCAGTGCAGCCTCATCAATGAAGGAGAAAAATTACTTAAATCTACAAAATTTTACAGAAAATGACTAAACTTTTTTTTTTCAAAATTTTCATTCTTTTTTCGTTTGTTTAGAAAAAAAATAAACCCAGTGGCAATTAAATACCACCAGAAGTAAAAAAAAAATCTATCGGTTTAAAAAAACCAAAATGATAAAAATGGCATATGTGTACAGTGTTGCATGACCGCGCAATTGTCATTCAAAGTGCAACAGCACTGAACGCTAAAGATTGGTCTGGACAGGAAGAGGAGGGGGGGTGTGCCTGGTAGGTAAGTGGTTAAAGTGATTGTAAAGGATCGTTTTTTATTTTTTTTTAAATAACAAACATATTATACTTACCTCCACTGTGCAGCTCGTTTTGCACAGAGTGGCCCCGAACATCCTCTTCTGGGGTCCCCCGGCGGCTCTCGCGGCTCCTCCCCACATCAGATAAACCCCTAGGAGAAGCGCTCTCCCGGGGAGTTTCCTTGCGGGCGCGCTCCCGAGCCCAGCATTTGCGCCCATAGACACCGAATGCCAGACTCGGCCCCGCCCCCCAGCCACTGAATTTGATTGACAGCAGCGGGAGCCAATTGCTGCTATCAATCTATCCAATCAAGAGCCAAGGGCAGAGGAAGAGTGCGTCTCCGGCGTGTGAAATTCCAGGGCTCGGGTAACTAAAACGGGAGGGTTGTTCGGCCAGTCACTGCCAGGTGTTTTTTCACCTTAATGGATAGGATCCATTAAGGTGAAAAAACACTTACCCTTACAACCCCTTTAAGGAAGAGAACAGATGGGCATTATACGTCAGCCATTGGCCTTTCCATTGCTCTGGTCTCATTGACCGTTCAGAAATTGCCATCAAATTAGGATGCTTACCTGTAAGAAATCATCAGACTGAGAATATCTGTTGTGAAGTTTCTTTTCAAAGTCTTCATCAGCCCAACAGAAAAGAACTTCTGCCCCCTCCGAGACTATAAGTACACATTTCATCTGCCAAAGAACAAAAACCTGTCATTTATTTACTAGATAATTTATTTAATAGAATGAACTATCAGTGTAGGAGGCATCAGAATCATTCCAATTATATATATTTTATCCAATGAACTATCATCCAAAACTATCCTGTAAGCAAAATAATTAATCATGCAAAAACACTTTTCATCTGTTGATTTGTGATATAGACGATATCCATCTTCATCCACATTTTAAAAATACACTATATGGCCAAAAGTTTGTGTACACCCAACCATCACATCTACCCTATATGGTCAAAAGTATGTCAACCCTCTCCCTATGAATGAGTTTAGGTGTCCCCAGTGAAGGGTCCTGGTAAAAGACCATCATGCAAAGACATTGTAGACAATTTTGCCCTTCCAACCTTGTGGTAACAGTTTGGTGAAGCCCCTTTTCTGTTCCAGCATGACTGTACCCCTGTGTACAGAACCAGCTCCATAAAAGACATGGATGACCAGTTTGATGTGAAGGAACACCAGTGGCCTGCACAGAGCCCTGACATTAACCCTACTAAAACCCTGATTCTTAAAATTGGGCACATATTCCCATAGGCACGCTCCACAGTCTTGCGGAAAGTCTTCCTAGAAGAGTGGAGGAATTCAACAGCCCTGATCTCAACCCTACTGAATGCCTTTGGGATGAACTGGAATGCCGATGGTGGGACAGCTCTTCTCATACAACATCAGTCTTGTCCTGATGACTAAAAAACTCCACCGTTAATGGTAACTCTTCATATAAAGCAAACATCTTAAAAGGCCCTTCAAACGGATACACTATATGGCCCAACCTACGTGGACACTGCTTCAGATCATTAGGTTCAGGGGTCTCCAGTGAAGGGTCCTGGTAATACTCCATCATGCAAAGACATTGTAGACAATTTTGCTTTCCCAACCTTGTGGTAACAGTTTGGTGAAGCCCCTTTTCTGTTCCAGCATGACTGTACTACTGCGTACCAAACCAGCTCCATAAAGACATGGATGACCAGTTTGGTGTGAAGGAACTCCAGCGTCTTGCACAAAGCCCTGACCCCAACCCTACTGAACATCTTTGGGATTGGAGCACCGATGGTGAGCCAGGTCTTTTCATCTTGCATCAGTACCTGACCTCACATTGGGCACAAATTTCACAGACCCCTCCAAAACCTTGTAGGGAGCCTTCCCAGAAGAATAGAGCCAGCTCCATAAAGACA